>NC_046367.1:39944944-40024944 GCF_011125445.2 Fundulus heteroclitus
TGTTTTATTGGAGGAGTTTTATAAACATTGCAAAATAAGTTTGCACAGGCATCTGTTGTGGGTGTGCTTTGCATTCTTTTTGAGGCTTTTATTTTGTATATGTATATCAATATCATAATTATATTGTATTGACCAAAATGTAGAAGTATATTGTGATATTTGGCCATATCGTCCAGCCCTGCCCTCCACATGTGTTCGGGGATGAATCAGAGCAGCCAGGCTTTCTGGCCCAACATCACTGTCTGACCTTCCAGGTGTCCGTCTGGTAGAAACATTTATAAACGCTCTGAAATCCTGACATTAGGCTGTTACAATTGCATGTGGAAAAACTACAGATCAAGATTGGTAGTGCCGTGTTTATCTGTTTGTGAAAAGCTGCTATTTCCTTTAGCTGATGTGGGTCATAAACCTCGTTAAGCGAGGAGAACCCATGAAATAATCTGTAAGTGATGAGCAATAAAAGGGTTGTTTGTTCCCAAGCATCTGCAGCTTTCCACCAAGAACATCATGAGGTCAAGTCCCTTTGCTAACCGTGACGGGCTATTTACGGCAACCCTGCAACACACACACAGGACTTTTTTTTCATGCACATGTCTCCAATTTGTTTAAATGAAAGGTGGAGTGTTCTCAACCTGAAGACTTGACCTCCTAACCTCCTGCAGACACACCCAGAGACGTGCCAACCGCGTCCTGTGGCGCGTGATTCCAGGGCCATTGGCAGAAATAAACGAGGAGCGTGGAGTTATTTCTGGAGCTGGAAGGTAAAAGAGCGAGCAGGAGCCTGCATGGGTGTTGTTTCAGAGAGGAGCAGTTATCCAGGAGCAGCCTGCAGAACAATGAAAGGGGTGTTTGATGTGTCTGTGTGCCGGGCAGCCATCAGCAGCTGCTGGGACTGCGCCCACAGCACACTGTGTCTTTTATAGCTCCTCTCTGTGGCTTTGCTTTTTACTTCCTTCAGCCTGTAGCCCTTCTCTAAAACTTGGATATTTTAATTGTAAGCGACCCCCTCTCCCTCTCCCTCCCTTTCTCTCTCTCTAACTCTCTCTCTTTCGCATCATCCTCCACGTGATCGGCAGCAGCTGCTGGGGAGAGAGGCGGACAGAAACAGTGTGGCTGCGGCTCTGAACGCACCGGAGGAGCGCTGCTGTCTCACCGCGGATATTACCACACGTATCCATCCCGGTCGCTGGATCCTGGCTTCACTTTTTCTTCTTCTTCTTCTTCTTCTTTTTTTTTAATCACCCCGTTTCTTCCATTCCTCCCATCCTGTCCCCCCTCACCTCACAGTTCAGCATCCTCTCCTCCTTAGGTCCTTCAGCTTGCCTCGCCAACTTTTTCCATCCCACTCACTCTCCTCCATCCCTTTCTCCCCCCCCCCACCCCTGGTTCCCAGTCCTGGTTCGGGTTTATTTTTCTCCCACCTGCCTCGGATCGGCCCAGTTCGCCCGGGCCACTGCTTCATGGGGCGCACCGTGTCGCTCGGAAAATGCTCCGCCGTCGGGCTCTAGGCGCCCCGCTGAACCTGTCGGGATCAGAGCTGCTGCGCGCCGTTTCCCCGCCTCGCCCGTGCTGCGGCCGGGGCCAGTGAGAGAGATGGGTCCGTCCGTGGCTGCGCAGGCTCGGCCGCACCAACGGGGAGGCACGGCGGCGTCTCTCACGGGAGGCTGGATCCGGATCACCATCGTTTCCTTCCTCGCCACTTTACCTGTGGAGCAGCTGCGCGCCTTCCCGTCCTCCCTCAGCGACTGCCAGACTCCGACCGGCTGGAACTGCTCCGGTGAGACCCGCTTCTGGTTCCGTGATATGTGATTGACCGTGCGAGTCCTCCCGGACTACAGCAAAAGTTTATGGTGGTCTTTCTGCGTGTTGTGGCTCTGCGGCTGTGTCCTGTGGCCATGCTGGGTTTGGACACAGCACACCGCAAAGCCCCACTGAGGCCAGGGGGTTTTCTGGAGGGGTTTGTTGGGTGGATATATTTTCCAGTTAGTCTTGCAGCATGTCAGCAATGCATGCAGCTTAATAAACGCAGTGGCGCCTTGCAGGGACAGTTCGGGGAGAACCGGAGCGGGGCATGTTTGGGATGGATGCGCGCAACCAACATCCAGCCAGTTTGGGGCATCGCCGCCGGAATAACGGGGGACGGTGGCGTGACTCCGACATTAAAGCGACCTCTTGGACATCCAGTCCCCATGCAGCTCAAAACTGAGCAGAAACTTAAACGCGGCAGTAACGAAACGCGGCTGAGCTTTCCTGCGAATCCCCCCTTTTTTTCCCCCCATTGCCTCGCCTGTGATTTTTATCCACGCTGCTTTTAAATAAAGGCGATTCATACGTTTTTGTTTTTGGGTGCGCTGGGCATCGAGATGGCTGTAAAACTTGTACATTTTAATTTCTCATCGGAGCCAAAAGACATAAAGAGAGCAGAGCCGAGCTGCAGAGCGCAGCGCCGCGCAGACACATATTTCCCCTGCCGCCCGTCCGAGTCTGAGCCCTTAAAAATAGCTCCGAGCCGATCACTCCCAGCAGCAGCAGAGGTATTGATATTATAGCTCGGAACATCCACGCTTCAATATGGAGTCATGATGCCATTTGCAGCCAGAGGATGTGGCTATCATTTAAAACAAAAAACATTTAGAATATGTGTCATCTGTATCGCCTGAAACGTGTCATTTGGTGGAGTTTGACTTTTTTTAATGATCTCTTCACCTCTGAAGGTTGATAAAAGACCAGCCTCAGTCTTATTTGTGTAATGCAAACAAGTCAGAACAAAGCAAACATCTCTCCAGTGTTTCCAGCTGACATTTCACTGGGCTTTGTGTTAAAGTATACAGCGGCTCCCATGTTCAGTGATGAATGAGCTCATTTGTTTAAACATATTAGTGATATTTTCCGGTCATTTGGGGTGGCGATCGATCACATGCTGATCGAGATACGCCCCTCTGATAATCTCCACCCTGCATTATGCTCTGGATCATCAGCTGTCCACTGTGGTGAGGGTTCCCAGCTTAATGACTGATAATGGTACACGTCCTCTCCACACATCCACACACATCCACACACATCCACTTCCTGACACACTCTTGTGTGCATTTCGGCGAAGGCTTTTATCCAACACGCCTTGAGGAGGCTTGAGTGCATATGCAGAGAACACTACGCACACACACACACACACACACATCGAGAATCAATTGGATTGAGCAAACCGTGACAAGGAGAATGTTGGTCCACCGGAAAAAAAAGAAGAAAGAAGATAAAACCCTTTCTGTTATAATTATAGCCCCATAGTAAACTCTCGGTAATTCTATGAGGTTTAATTATTCTCTCATTTCATGCACTCTAACAACAAAACCACCACCTTTCTGTTCAGGGAGAAGGAGGCTGACTGGAAAATGTGCTCAAAAATGCGTTTCGGCGTCGCTTCAGAGCAAGTGTTTGAGCAGGTTTTGGAGAATTAGCCTTGATGAATAAAAAGGTGGAGAATTATTGGGTTGACAAAGGTTTTCCATTAGCCTTAAATCTGAAGGATTAATCGGCGGAGTGACAAAGAGTTCTCTGAGGCAGAATGCAGCATTTCTTTACAGTAATAGTTCTGACATTAAGTGACTCTTCGGATGCTGCTGCGTGCAGAGATAGACCGGGTTATGAGATGCTTTGTGTCTCTGGGACTTGCTTAAACTCTGTACTGCACACATATCCTGATTTACTGTGACTGCATGAAAATGGGTTTCCAGATATGGAACAAAAAAAAAAAAAAAAAAAATCAAGGACTTTGCCATTTCTGCTGCAGATATTTGTGTCTTTCAGTCCCAAACCTGTTGTTTTGTCTTTGTCCTCATGATGAAGGTTTCATGTTTAGACACAAAGATAAGACACTAATGTGATTAAGTGCTTCACGGTTGCCACAGAGGAAAATCTGAGCAGCTGGTTCATTTCCATTGGGTTCAAAAAGTAGAACCAGAACCAGTCAGCACTTTCTTATGCACAGTTCAGTAAAGCTGCAGTTAATGGACGGGCAATCCATTTAATAGGACTACTGTACTGGTTCCTGCGTTAGCACGGCGGACGAATTGATCTATTGAGCAAAGTCTGTCAGATTCCAGTTGGATAAGTGGCAATATTCCCTGTTTCGGCTCATTAGTCGCAGGTTTTTTTTTTTTTCCAGCTCACATAATACAGCACCGACCGAAAGGATTGAAAAACAATTTAGCTGCTGGCAAATTGGTGCCGTGTCGACCGGTCAGTTGGACATTTGTCTCCACAGCATTCATAAATCTATGTGCTGCCTCATCGTGCCTAGCTGTGGTCTGGAGCGGACTGTTAGCCACGTTTTCATACCGTGTGCTAAACGTTTGGTGGAGACCTGTGGAGCCCCCTTCCCCGCTCCCCACGCCGTGTTGGGTATTACTCAGGCATTCACAGCAGGCAGCATGTGGGCCCCATGTGGGCTTTGCTTGTAGTGGATTGGCACCAAGTGAGCACAGTGAGTCAAAAGGGCTCAGATAGGTTGACTAAATAAATCATATACAGTATACAGCGAAAATAAGCTGGGACCCATAAGTAGTTTTCAGCTGGGTCTCTATTGGTGTGATGACAAGACAAGACAAGGTCGGAGTCAAAATAATCTTTTTTTTTATGTTTTCAGGAGAAGAGTAAAAGTTTATCCAATAAACTGTGTTGTACATAATCTATAAGGAATCTGGGTGATATTGCTGTTTAAGCGCATTGTTTTTACGCTTGTTTAATTCTAAGGTGACACCGAGGCATTACGGAAGCCTTGAGAACTTTAACTATTGTGTTTTCACAAATAGAATAAATCTAAAAAAATATTGATATTTAATCAGTTTAGTAATTGAGTAATTTCATTATATTATCTGGTAAATGGTCTTAGACTCAAAGACTAGACTCAAACCCAGTCCTACCTCTGCAAAAATGACACACAGCTATAAAGAAGATGCTAATGTTTAGCCAGCCGTGGTATTCTCACAGAGCAAGCAAACAGGGATGGGTTTATTACAGTAAAAAAAAGTATTTAAAACATATTCATAGTCTTTTAAAAAAAAAAATAACATCACTGCACAGTCAAAGCTCCACAAACACCAACACTGCTCTAAAATTAAGAGTTGCTCATCATCAAATAGGCTACTTCAGTAAACCAGTTACATTAAGTACAATTAGATCACTAACAGAACCAAATAATTGTGTTCATACTTTAGTATAAATTCATATTTATGGCGCCGTTATGGCACCAACAGCAGAGAACGTTACAGTTTAAGCTTATTATTACCATAGATCAACACTAATACTGAATAATTTTCTCCAATAACCTCCTTACGTACAAAGTAGTTTGTGTCTTTTCTGTCTGTATTATTTTTTTTCTGCCAAGTACTCAAAACACATGTTGTCAGGCAGCCAGTTTTCAGCACTTCTTCCTTCAACACTTCAAATTAAAAGTCTCAGAGATGCAACAGGTTTAACCCACTGGCCATTCTAATCAACTAAAACAGAACAGAACCAACTGGCCATTTTACAAGAAATCCTGATTTATTATTATTATTACTATTATTATTATTATTATTATTATTATTATTATTATTATTATTATTGTTATGTTTTAAACAGCTGTTGAGTTTCCACATTTGGCTTTGGGATTGATTATAATATGTCTATGCTATTCTATTTTTTAAATGTTATAGTTGCTGCTTCCCAAGCTATGGCTGTGTTTTCTGAAAGTGTGACGAATGTTTAAATTGTTAACTTACTTACAAAAGAAGTAGTTCAGTCCTCCTCTTCATCTCTCACACACAGCTGACTGACAGCTCACGCCAACTGAAGGAGGAAGAGAAGCTTTGCTCTGAAAACAAGCTGGATGTGAAGCATGTATGTTGAATATTTTGATAATGTGACTAGAGATGAGCCACTTTTTTTTACCCTCTGTAAGGGTTCATCTGATTTGGCAAATTATTAATATGCAGATCATGATTTAACTGCACTTAAAATGTAATAGCTCACTATTTTTCTCTGTCAAACAACCATTTGATGGGGGGTTTGGTACAATGGTATAGGGAATGTATTTTTTTAAATCATCATGTTGAACATATGCATTCAGAAATAACTTGAGAAATCGTCTTTGTCTAACATTTAGAATTAGTACGCAGTTGAGATATTTATTGAGATATTTTTTAAACATATTACAATTTTGGACAATTACAAAATCATCTAAATGTTCTGCGTCACATCTTGTCAGAATAAGCAAATTTAGTCTTTAGATTGATTGCAATGGTGGATAGTGTATAAAAGTCTAATTTTAATAGTAAACATAAATACCTATGAACTTTCCATAAACTAGTATTTTGCTCAGAAACCACATGTGCAACTGTAAACTTCAACAGGTTAGAACCTACAAAACAATAACCCTTTCATATTTACCCATTCACTGCTCATTTCCATGCTATCGCAACACAAGTTCAGATTGGAGTTTGTGATTTATTCCACTACAGTCTAGTGATAGTCAGATTCAGATCCATTACATACAGTTTTAACACCCTACAGTCAAAAGGCGTCCTAATCTTTGTGCCAAACTTATCAGAATCCAGCATATTCTGATAAGTTTGCCTCTTTGGTTTAAACTTCTGTCAGAAGCACCTGTCCAGACCAAGCCAGTTTTGCCCAAATCTACCCTGCCTGGTGATCATTTTTCTTATTGTATAAACCCATAAAGTTGCTGCATGTTCTTAGTTTGTTAGTTTGGAGTTCAGTAAAGTCCAGATAAAAGTGTGGGACAGAAGCTGTAATGCAGAAATGGGAATAAAATCAGCTTATTTCTTCCATTTCATGGTCAACAGTTGTTATATTGCACGGTTAAATTTAAATAAGTTTGAAACTATTGAGCTCGGAGGTACAGACCTTAGAAATAAAATTTGAATGGGCAGATCAGACATTAAAGAAAACCAGAAAACCAAACTCCACTTCCTTTATTCAAAGTGTGTCTGTAGTCAGTGATTAGCGGCTGGATATATTATGGAAGCTACATTGTTGAATTTAGTTAAAGTTTAATGCATTTATAGTAATTTTACTCCTTTCTTTTCCCCGGTGCCCCCTTTATGACCTTCTGTGTTGCACAATGTAAGCAGACAGTTCAGACCCTGTTGCAAAGTTCTATAAAAGCTGCCCCGAAGTATGAGAGAGGTCACAAAAGGATGTTTCACCACTGTGGTTGTTCAGCCTTCATTATTAATTTATCTTGCTTCATTATTGATCAGCTTGATGCTTAAAACACGAAAGCAGGACTCCTTGATCTTCTTATCCAAGTGAAGTTCCAGGTAGATGGGAGGAGATGCATTTGGCTGACAGCGTCTCTCTTTTAGACCAGAAAGTGCTTCACTCGCTATCTTAATTGTTAGCATATAAACATTACCTGCTCAATATTTGATGTTTGGCAGCTTGTTTTCGTTAATTATTCAGTTGACTGTAATCTCCTCCTGGAGCACCGGAGCAGGAGCACAAAGTATAAGTTTTCCTGGGCTCTGAACCAGCGTGCGGGTCAGGAGTGTTCTGGTGCGTCCCTTAATATTTGAAAGAAGATGATAGCAGAACACCTTGTGATGAAACCCATACACATCATATTTAATGAGTGGTTTTTGTCATCTGTTTTTGCAACGTTTGCTCTGCTAAAATGACTCAAATCAGGAAGAAGGACAAACAAGAGTCTAATTTATTGCACCTTAATAATGCGAGGTGCGGACGTCTTACAGGAGACCCCGTAGAAATGTAAGCAGGATTTCTTTGTGTGGTCTTTTGATTTATTTTATACCTGCGTCACACCTGAATAGATCTACGTTCTGATGGGTATGTCTGTGAACAAGAGTTTTGTGTCAGAAAGATGTTTTTATTCCTGATTAAATAAGCCTGTTATGTGCAGCTCAAGGGTGAATTAATTTCTATTTGATTTAGAGTGTAAATTAATTAAAACCAGAAAGGAACTGGTTTTAAAGTTACATTTTCCTATAGATTTGGTCTTAGCTTCATTCATTTAGAATCCTCATTTAACTTTCTATACTTTTATTTTCGTCTTTTTAACTACACCAACAGTGAAAGGTGTTGGAATCACCTCCTCGTTCAGTGGTTTGTCTTTATTTTTATTCCTACCTCAGAACTCCTTCAAGACTTCTGGAAAACCTCATCCACAGAATGCCAAGAGTGTGCAAAGCAGGAATCAAAGGGGGTTATTTTCAAAAATCTACAATAAGTTACTTTAAACTGTTTTTGCTACATATTTCTATACCATATTTTTCGGACCATAAGCCACACCGGATTATAAGGCGCAATAAATATTCTCCCCAAGTGTGTAATATCATTCTCTATCCATAGTTGGACTACACTGCCCTGTACACCAGGCCAAAGTAAACATAACTTTTATATTGAATTAACTTACTAAATGGACTGAACTTATATAGCTCTTTTTCCAGTCATGCTGACCAATCAGAGTGCTGTACACTAAAGCCACATTCACCCAATCGCTCTCACTAACGCAAACACACTTATACACCGATACACAGCTCGGTAGGCAACTTGGGCTTAAGTGCCTTGCCCAGGGGTACATCCACATGTGAAAAGGGGACGCTGGAATCAAACCTACAACCTTCCGATTGCAAGACTACTCAACCCATCAAGCCACAGTCGCCCACTAGGTCTATTGTTGCTAGCGTGTACTCTGAGCTGCCTTACATGAATGCACTTCTAGTTTAGACATTACAGTCAGGCAGTCTGCTAGACAGCTCAGGGGTCCTTAGGTAATGACACAGTGTACCGTAATGCTCCAAATATCTATTGAGCGGAGCGGCTTGGTTGCTAACAAATGTCTTACTTACTAATTTTAACAGATTTTTGAGCACATTGTACCGTAAAATCAGTCAGTAAGCACAACGGTGATCATATATAAGGCTCACCATCAATTTTTGAGAAGATTTAGGGATTTTAAGCGTATATTATAGTCCGAAAAATATGGTACACGTTTGCTTTATAGTTTTGATGTCTCCAATATGTAACTAAAATAGACAAAGTGATAAAAATAAGGAGATGTCATTAAATGACAAAGGTGTGTCCAAACTTTTGACTGGAAGTGTAAATGTAAATTTATGGGTCAACATTGTATTTTTGTAACAAACGTTTAATTTAAGAATTATTTTTGACAAAATTCCTGACCGCAATTACTGGGGTCGCTAACTTCGAGCCATTTTTCTACTTTATTGTTTTTTGGGTATCAGAGTGTTTTGGATTTTTATTTAGTAATTCATGACTTCCTGTTCCTTTTTGCGGTATAAATATGACATGAAACAAAGCTCGACTACTCTTAGCCACTCTTCAAAATAGGAAAGAGACGAGAGCTTCCCTCTAAAGTAAGGAAGATGTTCTAGCCTTCATGAGGTTAGATGAAAACCTACAAAAGCACACATATAATTCTGATTGATGCATCAGTCAACTTTCCACAGAGTTGCAGTTTCAGAATCAGAGCTACGTGTTTCCAGGCATGTGTTTGGCCAGTAGGATGAAGTCTAAATGCCCTTTGTGTCCACACCTGATGAAGAGTTTAGTGACTAAGATGATAGGAGGGATTGATGATGATGATCCATGATGATGGAAAATGTGGTTTAATATCAGTCGGTGCGGTCATTATTTAACAACCATACCTCAGTTTTGTGTTTATCTATTGTTTAGCATTAACTGCAATCAAAGAGGCGCTACTGTTCATCAGCTGCTGCTCGGCTTTTATTTAATCTTTTTTTTTTTTTTTATCTAAACGTTGCCTTGATTGTGTGACTTTGAAAAAAATCTGCTTGCACACTCCCGTCACCCTGAGACGGTGCAGCCGCAGGTTCCTACATTGTTTTTGTTTTTATCCATAGATGTAGAACCTCTTTCCAAAAACTGTTGGTTCTACTTGCTTATATTCTGACTCTCTGTGGAGAGTCACGTTTCACGGAGACAGTTTAGTACAACTTAGTGATCAGTCCTAGAATATTTTTACAAACTTGCTGTATAGATGTTGCTTTAAACAACTGCGTCTGAATGTAGTTGGTAAATACTTATCAGAGAAAAGCATTTTAAAGTTTATGCACACTTTTGTTCAAGCAGGATTTTGAATTAGACAAAAATTACTGACGAGCAGGGCTGGGCGTTATGGCCTAAAATATAGTGATATACTGATCATTTCAACTCGATAACGATAAATGGACGATAAAACGCTGCACATCGGTGATCCTATTTTTATTTTCAATTGTTTGAGCAGCAATACAAGCAAGATATACATTGAGATGTTAAGACATGTTAGTAGCGCCCAAAAGGAGTAGGTAGAAGTTCAAGAACCTATAAGAACCTACACCCAATTATGATATTCAGGTCACGTTTAACGTATAAGGTATTTTGATTAAAGGAGACATTAGAAATCAAAGTACAGTTACACAAATACAGAGTTTTGTGAGTTTTGTCTTATTTTGAAGGCAGTCGATCCAAAACAGGAAACATTTAGTCTGATGGTTGTTTTTGGTAGCTTTGAATTCAACAAAAAAATTACAAAATGCTCCCCTTTATATAACAAAACATTTTTATGAAGCATTGATCTTATTTTTTTTAAGTTAAAATCAGGAAAAATGCATTTGTGTATAAAGTGTCAGATGATGCATTTATGGACTCCACATGGTGGCGAGTTTAATTCATGTAACGGACAGGAAAAGTTCTGCAGATTGGTAAAATGGGCCGATTCTAATCCGTGGCTGAATGACTGATGGGACTAAAAACAAAACAAAAAACAAGATGTTCTCTTAGCTTCAAACTGCTTTAACAGAAGCAGACCTCACACAGGATGTTTGCAGGCTGTAAACTGTTCAGCATCTTCATTTTGAATAACTCTAACAAAACAAGACTATCTGGAATTGTGTCGGCAACCCGGCGAGGATCAGATTGTTTCAGAAAGCTCCATCTATTTAAAATAACCTTCGTGTCCTTATGCAGATTATCTAAACCTGTTGCGTCATCTGCAGAAAGGTCATGATTTTGGATTCAGAGCCGTCGCAGTCAGTGTCACATCGCCGTGACCTTTGGCGACGTTGCTAAGAGACAAGGGAAACTTAGGCGCTGCGATAAACACCAACAACGCGGCGCAGAACAGGCGGAGGCCACCAGATGAGAGGAGAGCTTATTACAGAATCTTCAAACATGCCTGGAGTAAGAGACCTGCCAAATTTGAAGTGGACCAGACAAACTGTTGTCCAAACAGATGAAGGCCAGACAAGCAGACGCTCTCTTTGATTCATCGCTGAGATCTGGACGAAGTTTTGACACGGATGAAAACATTGAACTTCTAACCTCCTGCACTGGAAAGATGCAATCTATTGCAACATTTCTCATATCTCTCCGTAGTTGTTTTTTCTTCACAGTCATGTGTTGTTGTTTTTTTTTTTTGTTTTTTTATCCTAAGCAGTATGCTCAAACTCTGTATAAACCCGGTGCTATGACATGCCAAATTGGCCTGGTTTTCAAGCATTGACGTCGACGTCTTCCAAACATATGCACTGCTGCCTGCTCAGGGAATCGACAGTGAAGCTGCAGAAACTGTCAAGATTGTTTTATGCTTAAAAGACGTGATTGTGATGAAAACTACCATGTATGCAGACGCAGCTTGAAGACTGATTTATTTGAGCTGCGCTTTCTCCAGGATGGGATGGTTACACAACATATGTGCAATGATTCCGAAGAGGAACTTGGTGAACACGTTTGAATTTAATGTGGATTTACTGGGACTTAGATCAGGGTCTAAATGAAGCATACAGACTCAAATATACAGTATATTCTGCCAAATATGTTACGAATCTGTGTTAAAGGTTATGCAACATCTTAACTTGATAACGCCAAGCCTGTTAAAATCTTGTTAGTGGTCACGACTAAGTCTATGGTCATGATGTATGGATCAAGACTGAAAGAGCAAGATACAAGCGCCTGTAACAAGATTCATCTGCAGGGTGGAAGACTGGCATCTCCCTTAGAGATAGGAGGAGGAGCTCAACTCATCACAGAGTCGGTGAAGGTGGTTTGGACCTCTGATCAGGATATGTCCTGAGTATCTCCCTCCAGAGGTTTTCCAGGGAAGACCCAGAACTCGCTGGAAGGACTTTTTATCCCGTCTGGCCTGAGAAGGCCTTAGGATCTCTCAAATTGAGCTGGAGGATGTCGATGGAGAGAGAGAAGGATGTCCGGGGTTTCCTCCTTGATCTATTGACCCTTTTGACCCGCTCTCAGTTAAGGATATGGATGTATGGACAGTATTGTGTTTCTGAAATGAATTAGACTGCACCGATTGGACAACACTCAACAATGAGAAATCCCAGGAACACGGATGTCTAAACTCCAGGTTTCACACAAGTTGGGGAATTATTTTGCAGCCATTTCTCAACAACTTATTCCAAAAGCATCAGCTCAAACAACTGAAACTGCTGCTTAAGAGTCCAAGAATATATGTTGTGCAGAATTTCAAACCTGCCCTTAACTGGCGTCACTGATATCGCCATGGACTGAGAGCGGGTTGACCAAGAAACAATCCACGACTTCAACCAGTTTGGTGGAAATCTCCCACACAATTATAAAGCTTATTAATGGCTACATAAAAAGGTGCCACTTACTAAGATATTTTGTGCAAATACTCTATACGTTTCTACTTTTAAATACATACATCTTCGCCCTAAATAAGTTGAGATTGTGTTTTCAATCAATAATTCGTCATTGAACAATAATTATATGATTACAACCGTCAAAGTCATATGATTGAGTAGAGAATTCAGATCTGTTTCCAGTTTATCTTTGTATTTTCAGTTTGTAATTGAAGCCTACCTCCTGTTTGTCTTTAGGGTTCTGAAAAACCCGATCAATGTCGTCTGATTCTCAGCGTTTTTATCATCGCATCATTCAAGTCTTCATAGCTTTAGGTCCGTAACAAAAGCAACTTGGCTGGGTTCTTTGTGAACGCTTCACAGAGGCAGTTTCTTTGTGCTGCTCGTGTAGACGAACCGACTTCCTGTGTAAGTCATGATTGCATTGTTGTTCATAAGACGATGGGATTGCCTCCAGCGGTAATGAATCCCTCAGCGTTATTGTTTACAAGCGATGGAAGTATTCCTGTAGTTTTCAGGCTTCAGAAAATGTTCAGGCTGCACATCTGTTTCTGGGTACTGAAGACAGTTTAATGGCATGTGGACGAGTCACGTTTTTCGGTTTTTATCCTTTCATTTCAAAACAAATGTTTTTTTTTTTTCCTTTTTACATTTTTCTCTCTCTCTTTCTCTCTCTGTCAGAGAAACCTGAAAAAGATCAAAGTATGAAAGTAGAGTCCTGGAGTTTTATCACATGTAGAATAAAATGTTTCCCAGCAGCTGGGCTGAAGAGGATCTGAGATTTTTCCGTGATTCGTCTACAGAAAGCCCGCAGCATGACTGTCATCATAACAATACCTCACTCCATTGAGTGGCATCAACATGCCAGCTGCCTGACCGCCAGTTCTTCTCTCTTTTTTTTGTGTGGCTCTCCAGACTGCCTCATGTGGCCCTCTCCAGGCTAAGGGCTTTGTTCCATCCGCACACTCCCAGCGTTGAGACCTCTCATGTCACTGTTCTTGGCTCGATGATTGTATATTTGAACAGAGAACTGACACTCCATGGTCATTCAGGACTCTGCCAAATAGCAGGTTCGTTTCTAGCACCGGCTTCTCTTCCACGGCATATTATTGCCTGATGAGCTTGTTCCATGCCAACAAGGGCTTTTACGAGTGGAAAGGTGTATCGATTGGTATGCTTAGTTTACAAAGGGTGATGTGCACGAGTGTCTATCATCGTCTGACGCGTGGAAGGGAGAGAGAGAGAGAGAGAGAGAGAGAGAGAGGGCAGAAAAGAGGAGTGCTTTGTGAAAAAAATCTGGCTTGTAATGTTAGTTGTAGACAACGGACCTTAGGGAATATTCTCAGATTTTGCGGTTTTGTGATAAAATGTAAAAAGACCAGCTTTTCATCACCCTAGTCTTTGTTTCCTTTTCTGGCTACACATGTATGCATTAAAATAAATCCTAGAAACAAAGTCTAAATGCTGCTTATCATGTTCTGCTTTGGTGTTTTACTCATACCTCTGGAAAAATGGCAGAGGGGTCATTTTTAAACTCCTTCCAAACGTTTATGACAAATATTTTGTTCATTTCAACTGACAAAACAAATCTGTTGGAGAAAAATATCTAAAAATAAATAAATAAAAGGGTGCAAAACCTTGGTCGCACTCCCTTAAACTGATATTATGTTGAGATGCAAATTCTAAGTCAGTACTTAGTCTAGTAGGATTTCCCTCACATTTGTTGATTTGCTTCCTTTAGTGAAAGTCACAGTTTATGAGAAGGTTACAGACCATCAAAAGAGGAATAAATAAATGCCACACCATCAGCTCTATTTGAAGGGAGTGTAGACAGTCATGAATATTTGCAAAAAAAAAAAAAAATGGAACTACCGAGAGGCTATTAAGATTGGACATTTCCTCAAATCATTGAAAAGATTGAAACTGGGCAGGGAGCCTGCCAAGAGGCAAAGAGCAGGAGCTGCAGGAATTTGCCTACAAGTAGTGCCTGTGCTCCACGTGTCACAGCAATCTGCTGTATTTCCATATTTCTGAGCTAAGCTGTAGGGTTGATGACAGAATCACTTTTTCTCCAAAATCTAAAAATCTCCCCGTACCGTGTGGGTGAGGTGTTGCAATCTTATGAAACCAAATTGGAACATTTTTGGAGCACAATTCAAGTTATTTTGGCCACAAAAAAAACAAGCAAAAAAAACAACAGTGCAGCAACAAAAGAACACCATTACTCCAGTGAAACATGGCGGAGGCAGAACCATGGTCTCTTTTTGTCTGGATGATTGAAATCAGGTCCAGTGTTAGAAAAATCAGGAGGATCCTCCGCCCACACACTCAGAACTATATCAGTTACCAGGTGTGCAAGCATGTTGTAGCTTTTCTGTTCTTTAGGGGTTTGCTTTCAGGTAAATCAACAGTTTACGCACATAAAGATCCACAGTGGCAAATGCAACTTCTTCATTGACAATAAAACCATGTTTCACCTGCAGACAGGGCCGGCCCATGGCACAAGTGAACTAAGCCGCTGTTTAGGGCACTCAAAGTATCGTAAATACTTACGGTATTTTTCGAAATATAAGTCACACTTTTTTTCATAGTTTGGCCGATCCGGTTACTTATAGTCAGGTGCGACTTATATGTAAAATTTAAACGGTCCAACATGAACCAGTTATGTTCATGGCCACAAGGTGGCCATAGACAGTAACCATGTGAAAACTATATGCTCCTCTTATACCATTTAAACATTAATTGAAACATTAACTTATGGACTATAAAGTCTGAACACATGTTTGTATGTTGTTTCACTGATTCAGTCTGCATTCACGCAGCAAAGCGTTGGGTGGTGTAGCTCTAAGGACCCAGACGGCGACAGAACCCTGTTGTTGGGCTGTCCGTGAAGCTAACAGCTAGCGCTAGCTTACCTCGATGTTGTCCAGGCGGGTTACAACTTCACTGATGCACGTGAGCTTTATGTTGCTCTGAAACAGTGTAATTTTTGACAACTTTTGACAACTTTGAAATGCGCTTGCCGGTGGGAGTTGCTTGCTTGTTATGCTAATTTACCCTATTCACCCTCCCAGCTATGTTCTATATTATTCAGCCGTTTGTGGATGCAGTTGTGTAATTGAATAAATTGGTTTACCAGATTAAATGTCAGTTTTTAGTTTTGTGATTGTGTGAAATAAATTTCAAAATAAATGCATATAGTCCGGTGCGACTTTGACTCAATGGCCTTCCCAACTGAGATTTCATTTTACATGTTTTTCTTTTTTTACTGGTATGGTTTTCATCTGTATTTGTTTTATTGTGATTTGTAGCACGTTTCTCACTTAATTCTTGTGTGCTTAGGAGTTGTTGTTTTTTTTCCATTTTATCCCTTAGTGTTATTTTATTGTTTTTGTTGTGTCAGCTGTGTTTGGTGGTAAACTTTATAAATAAAGTTGATGATGACGATGACTTATAGTCCAAAAATATGGTAAATTTTAACAAAGACCATAGATCTAAAATGTTTGTATTTAAACTTTGTCTATTAAGTATGAAATCACCATTATATTTTTGGTTTCAGAATAAGATTTAAATGTTTATTTTTTCAAAATTTCAATTCAAGATTTAAGGGAACTGGCAAGTTTACTTTGTAAAAGTGCAAAGAATATAGCCTCGTGAGACCATCCTGATCTCGCGAGCGTTCAAGGTTTCACTCGCAGATCAGTCTGGCTACTCTCCGTTAAAGAAAATTTGGAGCCGTTCACCAAACGAACGTCCAATCAGCGTTGGCTTTGAGGCGGGTTGAGGCGTGACGCAACGGGAAGCGCGACAGTTCAGTCTAAAGAACATGGCGGTTTCAGCCGATGAAACTAGCGTTAGCGTGGCTATCGAACAGAGTATTTATTTGCTGAGCTAACGAGCCTTTACCTGCAGCAGCAAGAGTAGCTTGGCTTGTGGTTGTGTTTTCGTCGTCGCTCTGTTACGAGCAACAACGAATCTGATTGGTTTATTTGGCCCGTCTATCACCAACATAGGCCAATCAGCTAACCAGTATTTTCGCCCCTTCCCAAAATTACTTCAACGGAAGGTTTCCAGATGGATATGCGGAGCAAATCTATCTGGCGGCGTCAGGTAACAAAGAATAACCTTCATTGTTTAATTGTTGCGTTACCATGTTTACCGCCTGATGTTACGAGTTTAATATTTTCTATGTGTTTGACCTTGGTTCGTTAAATCACATCGTAACAGGTAAAAAAAAAAAACGATTATCTGTGGTTACCTTAAGCTCAGCCAGTTTAACTTGGCCACTTACGTAACATGCCACCAAATCTGTAACATAACGACAAATAAACACAAATAATGATGACCTAAATAACACAGTTTGATGCCGTGTGACAAACGTTTTGCTAGTTTTCATCACCCTGACGCACATTTCTTAATCCAGTATAATTTCTCTCCTTGCATCACTAGGAGCGACATTTGTGTCGTTTTTCATCTTGTACTATCAACCATGCACAGTTCTTAAAAGACAGTGTCACACCTAGCAATGGGGTGAAGCACACCTGAGAATCTTTGTGAACATGGGTACAGGTGTGTGGCAGCAAGGAGACGCCTAAAACTTGCAGGACATGGGTACTTGAGGACCAGGGTTTGGAACCACTGCTGTGCACCACAAAATCACTGAGACTAGATGATGGAAAACTTTCCTGTTTTTGATTTATTTAGTGAAGTAATTGAATAACTGGTACAAAGAAATGTAACAGCAACGGGAATTAAACATCAAAAATAAGACCACATGTGAGCTGTCTAAAGTAAGAAATGGAAACACGAGGAATGCAAAAGAAGACTTGAATGCTGGGGTTAACTGCACATCTAAACTTCAAGGTAACAGCAAAGGCTCACAGGTGCAGATGAACTGAAGCAGCTATAACAGCATTGTTGTGTCAAATACAGGGAAACATGAAGTGAACAAGTAAAAATAGAATAGAATTCAACTTTATCGTCATTGCACTGTCACAAGTACAAAGCAACGAAATGTGGTTTGCATCTATCCAGCAGTGCTATACAGGATATAAATATTATTTATAAATATGGGACACTAATCAAGCTAATACAAAAGGCCACAGGCTTGTAAATTAAAAAAGGCAACAAAAGAGCATTTCTGAACAAAATACTCTATTGAACAGATAAACAACAGAGGGACTGTAATCAACTACGCATTGCTGTGCAAAACACTGAGGCATGAAGTGAAGGCCGGAGCATTAGCCTTCAGGCTAATTCTGGCATGTTTACGTTTAATGAATATGCAACGTCCCTTTTAAATGTATAAATAAATAACAAAAATAATAAAAATCAGTCACTGTTTTGGTCCCTGTGTCCAGACAGTAGCTTCAGTTGGAAGGGAGGTTCACTGAGGTGCTTTGCTCAAAATCTTAGGTAAAAATGTACAACATTACTACTATAATTACAGTAATGATATGAATGGTGACTCTAATAACACCAGGAGATAGTAGTCATAGTTTACAGTCATCATAAGCTCAATGTTTGAAACAACTCACCTGAAGGAAGTTGATGTGATTAATCTATAGACGACATAAATGTGTACGAGATTAAATTTACAGTGTGGTCTTAATAAGAATATGGCAAAAAAGAATTCAAATAGCCTTAATGTTTTACAGAAATCCCTAGTGGCAACACGCTGCTGCACTATTTTGCTTTGCACAGGTGCCTAAGCAGCAGCCTTTAAATGTTTGTTGTGCAGTAAGTGTGTGTGCATGTGACTTTTACCAACCTTTATGGTGGTCGACCGTGAAAATCTGCAGATCCTGAAGCCATCCGCTGGTGAACAGAAGGTGAGCTTCCAGAGAATTACCATTTCTGAACTGCTCGTCTGTGTAGGGGCTCAAAAAACAAGCAATTATTCCTACCTGCACTGTCGTGGGATCGAGCCCATTTATTGTATTTTTTGGACTATAAGGCACACTTAAAATCCTTAAATGTTCTCAACAATTGATGGTGCGGCTTATATATGATTACCGTTGAGCTTACTGACCAATTTTATGTGGTACAATATACCTAAATATCCAAATGGATATTCAGAGCATTACAGTACACTGCCACTACCTGATAGGACCCCTGAGCTGTCTGCAAGACTGCCTGACTGTAATGTCTTAACTAGAAGTGCATTCATGTAAGGCAGCCCTTACACACTAGCAACAATAAACCTAGTAAGTTAATTCAGGATAAAAGTTACATTTATTTTGGCCTTATCTTAGAAACAGGGCAGTGTAGTCCACCTACTCTGTTCTCCCAGCAGAGACAGATAGCTCTCCCTCTCAGGAGAGAGCGGCGTACCTGAAGGGCCGCTGTGATATGACACATATTACATATTACATATTTAATGTGCCTTTTAATCCAGTGTGGTATACGGTCCGAAAAATACGGTACATCTTCTTTCTCAGGTGTTGTTTAACAAGCGTTATTAATTGCTCTTTCTAATTCAAATAAGGTTAGAGGTCAATCTAAATTATCTCCTTTAATCTCTTGTTTTTTCTGAAACACTGGGATTTTGTAAGAGTACTTTATTTGTATAAATTTTTCCTTTATCAGAATAATTTTTAAATGTTTGACCCGAAAGTTCAGCCTTTTCTTGATTGCTTACAGCTGTCTTACTTCCTCTATTTTGAAAAGGCAACAAATAATTCCTTCTTATCCCACTCATTCTTTTAATCATGTTCCAAACCTCTGATAACTGCTCCTCTTTACCAATATGATTACAATACTGCCTCCAAAATGTATGTTTTTGATTTCTAATGACTTTTCTAACTATTGCTTGTGTCCTTTTATATTGGATCAAAGTTTCCTGTTTTTGTAAATTCCTTAATTTCCTGAACATTTTAAATCTGTTTTTTATGGTTTCCCTACAGTCTTTATTCCATCACAGTTCTCTCTTGCCAACTTTTCTTTCCATGGTTTTATGTATTGTTTCTTTTGCAGACTGAATTAATTAATTAACTATCTTTTCATTTAATTCATCTACAGCCATACTTAAACATTTTTAATACTCAATGTTTTATTTGCTGTATCATAGCTCATCTTTACTCTGATTTTTGTCATTATAAGGTAATGGTCACTGCCTATTGTAGAACATTTTAATACTTTCGATAAACTATTACCCGCTACGTTGTGAAACAAATGTCAAATCAAGTACTGCTTCTGTATTTAGTGTACTATTATACTGTGTTCCTTCCAAATTATTAATACACACCAGATTATTATCATCTTCATAAATCCTTCAACTGTTTCTCCATTTGTATCAATTTTATTACTTCTCCATAATGTATTATGTGAATTAAAATTGCCACACCATATTACACTGCCTTTCAATCATCCCCCAACATCCTCCAATATATATACGGTTTAATTTTCCACACAGATTATACCAATATCTACTATCTATACTACCTCTATTGGTCCTTATCTTAATCTTAATTGATTTGTATTGTAAATCTACATTTATTGTTTTATAGTTTATTCCACTTTGTATAAATACTGAAACTCATCCACCTACTTATTTTGTTTTTTAAAAAGTACACAGGAAAAGTTTAAAAAGTACTCAGGAATCCACCAATCAGAACTTTCCAGAGGAAGGACACACGTAAACATACAAAACAATGAAAAACCAAGCCAAGTTAATACGTTAAATAACAATATATTACAATAAAAACATTTAATAATGGCCAGAAGATCAAAGGTGTTTAATTAACCTTCTGGATTTTGGGATAAGAACCTCCATACAGAGAAGCGCTCACTGTGTTAAGAATGGCAAATATGCTAATGCTGGTATCAATCATGAATATCCACAGCTTATTTTTTAAATAACTTTCTGCAATTGGAGCTGGTACAACCTTTGGTGTTTTTGAGAGGTCCAACAACGGGTCTACTGACACCTCATTTATCCTGCAGGTCTGTGTGTCCATCCATGGATCTCCCTCCACAGACTAACAATGACCCACTACCAATGTTTCAGGCAGCAACATTGTTCTCTGCAGCTTCTCCAGACCATTTTACATCTTTCACATCAGCTCAGAGTGACTCTGCCTTCATCTGTGAGAGGACCAGGGGCGGTTCTAGACAGGGGCCAACAGGGGCCTGTGCCCCTGTAGAACTGTTCCTGGCCCCTGTTATGGCCCCTGTCCTAAAGACATGATATTAAATTTCTTAGGTTGATAAATGCTGACAAAGATACCGTGACTGACTGGTCATTTGGATCAGTTGTATTTTTTTTTGTTTATGTTTTTACCCAATAATAAAATAACAAAATAATTAAAAAATAAACATAAAAAAATAACAATAATTAAAAATTAAGCTGTTTCACGTTAAGCTCCTGCTGTATTGAGAAAAGATCAGGGGTCTGCAATCTGCATTTCCAGAGCCACAATTGGCTCTTTGGCTCACTTAATATATTAAACGATGAAATGTTGACCTGTTAAGTCCCCCCCCCCCCCCCCAATCTTTTGTTCTGTGCCCCTGTGAAAAAACACTGGCCCCACCCTGGCCCCCCTACTAAATTTGTTCTAGAGCCCCCACTGGAGAGGACCATGGCAGCAGTGCCAAACCTGGTGTCTTTTGGCCAATGGCAGTCAAGCTCGATGGTGCCAGGCGGCGAGCACAGAGCCTTCTAGAGAACGTTGGGCCCTCAGACCGCTCTCCTGAAGTCTGTTTTAAATGGTTTGGTCAGAGACGTCTATGCTAATGGGCAGCTGGAGGTGACCTTGTGGACATATCTTGTGGACTTATCTTGTTCCTCCTTGCATAAAGGAGCAGATACCAGTCCTGCTGACAGGTTAAGGATCTCCGATGGACCTGTCCAGCTCTCCTACAGAAGCTGCCGGTCTCCTAAAATCTCCACACTCCTGAGACCGTGCTGGGAGACACAGCAAACCTTCTGGAAATGTTACGTATAGATGATCGTGCAAAATCCACTATTGTATCCCCCGAAATATATTTTGTTTGGTTCTTAGAGACTCCAGAAATTTTAAATATAGTCACTCCAGGTTGTTTTTTGGGTCAGAAAAGACCTGAAAAGATCTGCTTGATGATTGCTTGATTGCTCCCTTGTTGTCCTTTGGGATACGTGCCACCGTTAGCGTATGTTTATGCATGCCACATCTGTGAAGACCTTGCCGTCCGTGGGTTATCTGCTGTTCCCTGTTAACTGCTTTCTGCAGCTCCGGCCTTTGTGATCGCATAATCCTTAACAATCCTTAACAATGGCAAATATTGAGAAGCACCGATCCCTTTGCCAATTTCCTTTAATATGTTATCAAGACGCCATTTACTAAAAAGTCTGATTGTTATAAAATAGGCATCCAAACTAGGAGCTGCCACCATTTACTATAATTTAATGCCTCTTAACCAACAGGGTGTTCTTTGAATCAATAAAGTCCAAAGAAAGGTTAGTAACAGATGCTTTGATGCCCAAACAGGGATACAGGGTTCATCACGTAACCATCACTTGAAAATTGCATTTTACTTTTTCTGATATTGGAACATTTAGTAATTAGACCTGTCATGATAAAAACAATTAGCTGGACAATAAATCTTAGTGAAAATTATCGTGATAAACCACAATATTGTCATTTGGAGACCATTTTGAACTAATATGATAATGGCAGGTACATCCTCTCGACACACCGGCTCAAACAGATTAAGCAGGTGGCCGTCGTTATTTGGCCTAAATCCTAAAAAACGTCTTTTTGGCTTTGGCGCCGATTCCATTTTCTTTTCAAACTGCCGTTTCTCTGGCTCTCCCTAACGAGGCTCTCATGCCACTCTTTAAGCTTTTGCCTACCTAAAACAAGATTTAACTCCTCTTACGCTGAGGAAACAAGATGGAAGTGGTGAGCACACACCGATGCATCGCAACGAAACCTTTCGTTTTCCAGTCTCAGAGAGAGGAGAGGGAAACACAAGGGGGGAATAAGCAAGCATGCATATGCAAATTATGGCACTTATTTTAATTAATCATGTTATTACAATTTACCGTGCGATTAACTGATTTATTGATGATTGTCAGAGTCCTAGCGGAGATGTTCTTAACAAGATGAAGGGGGCCTCAAAACAGATCCTGCTTGAGGCTCCGTTCAACCTTGGGCCAGCCCTGCCCACAGAGTCAGGAACACCAAGCAGAAGTCTCTGAGGGTGAGGATGGATGGAGAAGATATATTTTTGGAAGCGTATAACCCCCGGAGAGAACAGAGGTGGGGCTGCTGGCCAACAGGGCCTGAAAAGCTCTGATCTGCTGGGAGAAGTGAAGCTCCTGCTACCATCTGTGGGGTCAGCGCATCGTGACAGCGATCTGTTCTTCTCATTCCTGCGTCCAGCAGAAACATGCACCTGTCCTCTTCCGGAGCACGTCAGACAACCTGCCGACAGGCGGGGGTTTCAAGAGATTTCGTTTGAAATCAAAGATGCATTTTATGGCGCAACGGTCGTGTTTAGTGTGGATGATTTGGTTCGCAGCGGCTGAGAAAAGTCGTTGCATGCCGTTCTTTCTAACTGAAACAATTTTCCTGGAGGCAGCACCACATGAGCAGAGGCAAATAGGGGAACAAAACTCTAACTGTTTATCTTTGAACTTGAAAGATGAGCATCTTTGATGTTCATATGCAGCTTGAAGTCCTAATTGTGCCGTGGCCTCTCGACATCAAGCCGCTCCTGAATACTGTATTATGGAAACTAATGCTTCATTTAACGTTTTATCAACGCTTAGAACTGCCAAGTCTGGAAGCTGCAGCGAGGCCACAGCTGGTTGCTATTATATAAGGTGATGCATCTAAACAGTCAGAGGCTGACTTTGCTTCTGCAGTCACATGTTCTGTGGAAATGTAGAGACGTATGTCCTAAATGTGAGCTAATATAATAACAGGGAAATCCCAGAGGGAAGTTACTGACTTCCCTCTGGGATTATTAAAGTATTTCTGATTCTAATTCTGATTCTGACGTTAGACTCGCAGTCATGTTCAACTCTTTATTTATAAGAACCTTATAAAAAACAGGTCCTAAAATGCACACAACAAACTCCCCAGTGTTATCATTTATACAAATATGAAGGCAAAATGTAGAAGATGTATGTAGGATAAATCGATTTCATCGGTTAATTTGAATTTGCACTTTATTAAGATTAAATTATTTTGAAAATCTGGATTTTTTTTGCCCTTCTAGGGCTTCCATGAAAGAGCACTACATCAATCCTGAAAGGGGAAATTATTTTGACCATAGCATGCAATGGTGAATATATGTTTATGAATCTATTATTATCAGAAGAGGAAACCACTTTACCATAAAACATGGCACTTTTATTTATTCATTTTTAAGTTAGTTTGTGAAGCATTTTCTGTATAATCAAAATTATCTCATTGTGAAATCCCACCAGCAGCAAACATTTTGTGTTCTCACAATTTTCAACTGTTTACAGTGGTGGAGGCTGCCATCTTGCTTTATAAGCATGTTACACACTTTGCACTTTGAATTCAGGTCAACTCCAAGATGAGGTGATTGAAATATATGTAGGTTTTTAAAAGTAATTTGTTTTTATGAAATGAAAGGGAGAAAGAAATCAATGAATCTGATTTGGTATAATAAAACCAGAGATTTTATCTTTAAGGCATATCGGCCAGCTCTAGTTGTGCGTGAAGAATAAATCTGTACACGCCCTCTGCTTCCACTGGATTTAACAGAGAAAGGAGCAGCCATGTCGTCCTGATGAAATCCATTGTTTGGCAGATCATTAATAGTGTGAGCAGTGCTATGAAATTAGGACTTCTCACAGTTTGTTGCACAGCAGCATGCAGACAAAACTTTACACGATCCCAAGGTGGAAAGAAACCACATTATGACATTAAAGCAGTAATTGTTGCTGTCCATCAGTCTGGGTAGGGTTATAAGGTCATTTCCAAATTATCTGAAAGCCATAATTTTTACAGAAAATAGATTATTCACAAGTGGAAAACATTTTAAACTGCTTTGCATTTCACCAGGAGTGGATGTCCCAAAGTCTACATTTAGAATGTTTTTAGACAAAAGAACAAAAAATCCAATTCTCTGGTGGATTAGTGCTGGAGCCGCAGGTGATGACATGTTGATGTTTTAACAGTAAAACGAGATCCAAAGTCTGCACATGTAGTCTTTTACTTGTAGACTCGACCGGATCAACTTTGCTTTTCATCAACTGTGTTCCGGTCTGAACGATCCGCTCTGCTCTAAATTGACGGGGATTCTGCGTGGGAAGCGTCAGACATAGAACCGCCGCGTGTTTCAGAGACGCAGCGAGCGCCGGCGCTTCTGGGACGTCTCAGAAATGCACCGTGTCGCTTTCCCGCGACATTTCCGCGTTTAGTGGAACCCCGGGTTAGCTTCATTCTGATAAAGTGCGTCAAATGACAACATTTATCCTTGAGCTGACGACGTTTCTCTTTAAATAAAGTACTGAAATACATAATAAAAAAAAAAATAATAAAATGACTGGAGAAGTATGGCTGTTTGGAAGGGCTGAAACCTTCTTCTCTCTAAAAACAACATGGCAGCAGCAACTAGGTTAGCAAATCTGCATCTGAATGAAGAACAAGACTTTTGCAAAATATCCTTTAAGACGTGAGACCAAAGTTGAACGTACACGCACCTTTTGTTTAGTGTCATGCACAGAGGTGAAGGGCTGATGGTTTGGGCCTGTATGCTCTGAGCGGACCATGAACGCCTCTTAATATATTATTCTTCAGTCAAATGTGAAGCCATGAGGCCAAACAGCCGTAACCAGGTCCAAACTGGATCATCCCACCATGGAGCAACTTTGGGAAGAGGAGTGCACCAACATTGTCTAACGGCGATGTGATCATCTGGTGAAGTCAGACAGAAACTGTTGCTGCTGAGAGATTGCTGATTCTACAGGTTATCAATCCATAGGATGCATTCAGCTTTTCAGATACAGGTTAACGTTTTAGCTCCATCTTTGTTTAATAAATAATGACGTGGTGGGATCTGTGTTGGGTTTTTGTACATTTCAGCTTAGATTTCAAAATACTCCCTTAGCCATAACTAAACACATGTGCACTAAAATATTTATGCAACTCTTTTTGGACACCTTAAGGATGCAGTTAGGGTTGAGATTTAAGGCACAAGAGCCAAGATGTTGTTAAATCTGTGAACCAGAAAAAAAAAAAACTTGAGAGACAAGGCCTGAAAACAGCCTACATTCTCAGGCTTCAGAGAAAATTCTGCATATCTGAACCTTTTTCGCCCTGCATATCTCAAAATATTTGTGATTTTATCCCAACAGTACACTTAATATTAAAAAACGGAAGCGGGTTGCAAAATGCTCTCGACGCAAACTGGACAGTTTGGTAGCATCGGTGATGTCAGGATCCAAGCTGGTTTTCTCCCCGTTATGACATCTGCCTCTGAAACACAAGCTTGACTAATGAGAGGAGAATTAACGAGGCTCTGTCAACACTGTCCTCTGTCGCTGGGAGAGAGGCAACACGCAAACAGTAACAGTTATCAGAGGCAAAGCTGGAGGAACGTCACTGTGGTGAAATTCACAGCAGACAGTGCTCAGAATAGTGGGAGTGGCTTGGATGACCCCCCCACCCACCCCTTCAAGCAGCAGCCATGTGCAAAGCCTGCAAATGAAAAGCAGCGCCTGTCATAGACACTGACATATAGAAGTGCTCTGTCATATCTATTCAATACAAATCCTATCCAAGGTATCCGAGCTCTGCCACATATACTCTGCTGTTTGATTTTTGAATGTAACGATCTGCATAGATTCATGCTTCAACACACAAAAAAAAGAAAAAACAGTGGCTAGAGGAGAAACCTGCGGCTCAGTGAGAGAAGCAGCTCACCTGGAAAACACCTCCGTGTTTGAGCCACACCAGAGAGGGAAGTTGGAGGGATTCAGAAAGACATGCACTGCAAAAATGGATGTAAAAATAAGTAAAATGTTCTTAAAGTTAGTGTATTTGTCCTTGATTTGAGCAGGTAAAAAAGATTATTTGCCAATGGAATGAGTATTTTAACCCCTAAAATAAGATAATTAGACATCCTGCACTTGAAATAAGATGATGGAGATGAGTTGTTCCTATTTTAAGTGCAAAAATCTTATTCCATTGGCAAATCATCTTTTTTACCTGCTCAAATCAAGGAAAAATACACTAACTTTAAGGACATTTTACTTATTTTTAGATCCATTTTTGCAGTGTGCTTGCTGCTCTATGTTAATGCTGGTTATGCCACTAGGAGGATTTTTTTCCCTACATTAATACAAGATGTCTGATGTCTTTTCCTGAGGTAATGAATAAGAAATATAATTACCTAATCAAAAGAATTACTGTAAAAAAGGGTTTCAGTGTCCATGATTGTAATTAGAGGATGCAAGGCATTAAGATGCATCATTAACTGAAGAATTATAATCACATCCTGAGGTCAGCCAGGATTCCCAGCTTTGCTTCCAGTCATTTAGTTTGTGTCGTGCTTCTAGTTAACTCTGTCTGCAGATCATAAATATCCGTGACAAAGCCTTTAGATTAGCCAAACCAACATGTTATTTGTCTGAATGTTGTTGGGACCTAAAGTGTCTTTTCAGATTACCTGTATTTACAGGGATTTTATATTAGAAATGCAAAAAAAATAAAAATAAAGATCAGAAAATCCATGATTAAACCTAAATATGCACTTTTTATTCAGTGGAGCGATTAGATATTAGAAACTCTGAATGTGAATCAAAGTAAGTATTTTATCTACAGTTTTAGTTTGATGTCCTTTTGTCTCTTTCTAGGGTAAAGAATGTGATGGGAATATATAGTAAAACTATTTATTTCTTATGCTCAGTAGTGCAAAATGGCCACTCATTTCCCTAAGTCTGCTTCTGATTGGTTGATCACCATCGACTGATGGCTCCTTCCCCAGCAGCTCCGCACGGAGAGAAGTAGCGCTAGTAAGAAAAAAACTTAGTTGTGTCAGAAATATATTTTGATCAATCTTCCAGATTTTTTAAAATAAACTGTTTTTTTGCGTGATTTGTACACGCTGCATTATTTTAAAATTTTTGCGTGAAGTTCCTTCTGAATTATGACGTGATTTATCTAAACTAAAATCAGCCCAAAAGACCCTTTTCTTTTAATTCTAGCTGGAAACTTTTAGACAAAAGTTAAACCTTATCAGTGTAGATAATATTTTCAACATTTAAGTTCTTATCCAAAAAACCTTCCCTCGTTTTACCTTGTAGTGGTAGATTTTAGGATTAGTTTTAGCTTCTGTTTTATTTCCTGTTTTTGTGGAACTCAATTTAACTATAACCAGGACCCCATTTGTTCTTTAAATGTGTCATTTGGGATAAGCAAAATATTATTGTTCAGATAGATTATGAGATTTTTTAGTTGAACGTTAAGCATGGAAGAAAGCACATTTAGATGTCACTAAATTTGAAAGCGTTTTCCCTCATGGTTGTTTGAGGTCTTTATAAATGTTGTATCATTTTGCTTTGCACATTTGGTGCAGAGGCCAATAAGAAGAAGAAGGTTGTGGGTTTGAACTTGGGGTCACTGGGGGGATGTTTAATCTGTGTTCTGGTTCTATCCAGAGTCTGGAGACATTGTACGTTAGCTGGTGACTCTAAATTGCCTGCGTAAGTGTGTCCTGTTGTCTGTCTCTCTGTGTTAGCTGTGTGACGGACAAGCAACCTGTCCACGGCTTTAGGCTCAACAACCCGAAACAGAGAGGCTGCATCAGATGGGCGATGCTTTAAAAATAACTTCCTCCTCCGATTTTACCTCAGAGGTGAACGACATGCTTCTATCTCAATATGTTCTGCTTCTACCCGAACAAAGACATTTCCATCTCCTGTCAGCTGGAATTTGTCTGAATGTAAACCATTTCACTTTCCAAATGGCTTCATGTACATAGGGGGTGGCTTCTTGTAAGCAATCATTTCAGGTAGACAAATAGCCCTGAGCTGAGTGTCTCCTGCTCAAATGACTGTGATTTGATTCGGAATGTCATTCGAGATTCATAACACGGTCTGAATTGGATCATGTCCCAGCACCATGCCCTGAGAGTCCGCCCGCTCTCAAGCAAACATTCAACTTAAAGAAGAAATACATAAAAATAACACAGTGGCTCACAAACATCACGTGCTGTTGAAGACATGTGGAAGCTGTTGGGGGGGGGGGGGGGGTGCTCTTTAGCATCCAACATCAGTAAAACATCAGCTGAAAACATATGTACACATATGAGCTTAAGCATAATTAAAAAAGTACATAATTAGATAATTAAATCTCCAAATATGTCTTTCACATTTGACAGTATTATAATGTTAAAAGCATGTATGGTTATTTCAGTACATATTCAGATATTTCAGCATATCCTCATCATCTTTACCTATCAAAAGTTAGTGGGCGGGGCTAGCACTGTTGTGGGCAAGAAGATTGGTGTACAGTTTAAGGAGCTATAAGTAATACTGACACCTTGTGGCTAAAAGCAGTACAACAGCTTGCCAATCACAAGAATCTAATATGCCGTTTTTCAACAGTGTCAACCCCTTCTGAATTTTTACCCCTACTGAAATGTATATGATGTTGTATTCTGTTCTATTTCTGGTCTGCTTCTCTTACTGACTTCCATGTTAGCAGGCTGCTGCTCCTTTGCCAACATAAAATACCAAATGCTGCGCTCTGTGTTGGGATCCCTGAATACTCTCATATGATTGGCTCAGGAACCAGGAAGTAAACATGGGCTACACTCTGAACTGAAGTAGTTCTGGACCGTACGTCTAGGTAGGAAAAACCTGCTAAGACGTTGTTGATGGAGAGGACCGATTGTTTATAGGGAATGTTACTTCCATCCTGGGTGAGAAATGAGAATGATTTAGGTTAATTTTACAGTAAATATCTTACTTATAGCTCCTTTAAACTGTTGTGCAGATCAACCAATCGGACGTTAGGATGTATTGGATGAACCACAGTGACAGATTAAATAATTTTATGATTGACTGCTGCTCAGGAAATATGAAATAAATAAATGCTAAACTGTAACTTAGGGTGATTTCACACCAGCCACGTTTGGTCCGCTTTAAACGGACCTGGACCTTTTATCCAGGTGTGAATACAGTCAAGCAAGCCATGGTGCAGATTAAACAACCGGTCCGCTCCCAAATGGACTCTGGTGCGGTTCGCTTCTCGTGTGAATACGGAACAGCCTCGACCCGACCCCGACACAGAAAACACGCTTTTTGGACTTAACAAGCCACCGTAGCAGACTGAACTATCACTGAAATCATACCTGTTGCTTAGTGACGCTGCTTCCAGCACATTGTGGGACTCGTTTTCCAAATGAAATGTCTCGTTACCTGCGTTGAATGAGCTGCTCTTGCCTCTCAACAATAATTTAGCAGCTGTAATAACGGCACAAATGTGCAAAACAGGGTTTATGCTTCGTTGGATTTCTATAATAGTTCTGCATTTCCTGGTCTGCATGTGCTACGCCCCGCCTCAGGCATTTCTGTCCAATGGGAGCAACGATCGCTCACGCGTGGCTCTGTTTCAAGTTACAGTGTCTGTTACAAGCAAGCAAGTTATATATGTTACAAGAAAAATGCACCAAATGCAAAAAAAAACCGAAAACAAAGTCCACTTTTGTTTTCTGGTTAACCCATCCACTTAGTGCTTAACTAGATAAAGATTTAATGTTTCACTTAATGATTTAATTGGACACTTTAATTATGTTTATTTCAATAATTACAGATACTAATTTCATTATACATAAATACATTGGTGGATTTTGGCACTTTGGGGCTTCAGTGCTCAGTGAGAAGTTTATTTTATTCTTTGACTCTGTATTTGATGAAAGGTCTGGTCACAGATCCGGACCAGATCCGGACCAGGTAGGACCCGCAGTGAGACGCCCCTCGTCACTGATGTCTCTTGACTTTCTGTGCCTCAGGTTTTGATGACCGGGACACGGACCTGTTCTTGTGCGACACCAACACCTGCAAGTTTGATGGGGAGTGCCTAAGAATTGGGAATATGGTGACGTGTATTTGTGACTTTAAGGTAAGAGGCTTTCTAATTAAGGCTACATTTTTGCTTCCCCGACCGTTGGATCTGACAACCCTTATTAAAATAATTTATTGACATTAATTTCCTAAGATACCTGTTTTTTGGTCACTTTGGCCCAATAAGAATGTCTCAACTTCCCTTCCCTGAAGAGTTGCTTGTTAAAGCTTTTGTACCAGTTCTTCATGTTCGGCTCTCTGTTCCTAAAAGTTCACATTAGCTTAGGTGGATTTCTTTCTGCAACCGGAAAACTGCCTAAATGTGTCTCATCAGTTGTGTTGTGCTGGATGGAGAGTTAGTGATTGTTTTTCATTGCGCTCCATCCGGATGTTTCACATCGTTGCCCAGGGAATCGTTGTCTGTAGCCTAATGTTGCTTTAAGGGTTATCAGATTTAACTGTGTGGCTCAGCTGCCAACACGTTTCATGTAGTAGTTTCTTTCTAACACAAAAAGTATTTGTTAGTGCTGGACTGGTGCGGTGAAACACGTCATGGATTTAGGCATTAGGCTTCGGATGCCATCATGTATCGCTCACTGGGGTCGAGGTCGATTGTTGTTCTGGATGCTTGACAATCAGGGCAGCTGGTATCTTTCATTATTCATGTTATTTTTATGTGTCCCCTGCTTCTTCTTTTTTTAATAACGGGGATCAGAATTTCATTTGGGCTTGCAGGGTCGTCTGACATAAATCGCTCTCCTTCTGGGTCCTCTTTAGATCTGATGGTGGAGACATTTCAGGGGCCACACATGCATCATGTTTACCTCCAAAGGAGAGTTTCTCAGTGCAGACGGTAACGCTGGAGCCGCATTGCTCTGAGACATTCTGCTGGTTGGAGCTTATGCCTTACTAAGCTACAAATGATTGAAGGCTTGTTGTTAATCCAGCAGCTCTCAGAGACATGTGCCCTGCTGACCCTCTGATGTATTGACCTACCTCTGCAGTCATGGCTCTTCTTCACCCCCACGACAGCCAAACACCTTTGAAGTACACCTGCAATTCAATCCGCTGAACATCCTGCACCTTCTCTTGTTAACAGGGTGGCTTCAATTATGCACCTTAAGTTGACACAAATATTAACTTTTAATTGCTTGCTATCAATTTAGGTTTCCACATGGGTATTTACATCCGTCCACTGTACATTCAAGATGTTTTTGCATGTACGGAGACTGTGATGTGCTTTTCGTACAACATTTAGTCTTTGTGTGGGGATTGAAGCCTGAGTACCACCTGTTGCACAAGAAAAGACTTTGACAGCTGCAGACCTGAAGCATTTAGAGGTACAGAGAAAGTTTACATCTCTGATTATTGGTTTGTGTGTATAAGGAAAATTATGCACATCGGTAAAGAATAAATCAATGACTTACACGTCAGAAACAGCTGTCAGACAGGAGTCGAAAGGGCTGTAGAGTTATCGATCTTTAAATCCTTCCTGGATATTAATCATTTGAACTTTGTTTACCTTTGTTTATTTTTGCCTCAAAGTTTTATTTTCCTTTTTTATGTTGCAGGATCATCCCTCATAACAAAAATTGTTGCAAAAACATTGACTTGACAATGTTGCCTTTCATTGCTCTGCAGCCTGCAGCTCTCTTAATTACTTTGGCCAAAAATTGCTAAAGAATTGAGCAATGTTTCATATTGTACAGGCAATGAGGACATGTTAAGTGTAGTGGTTTTTAGGTGTTTTAAAGCAATATACCATATTTAGAGTATTTCCAAAAAGAATGACACACTTAATTTGAGACTCTAAACAAATTTCCATTAAAACAAAGGATCTTGTGTCAAAGATTCATGCTGCAAGTTTAGTTTAGCTGGACTGCAGGTAAAAATGGCTTTTAGAGATGTGAAGCTTGTTGATTCCAGGTGTAAACAGTGTGGTTGAAAAGTAAATGGTGCTACATAACATAACGTCTACATAAACACATCTTATTGTAGTTTAAAAATTGTTAGGGTCAAAGCTAACCATGACTAGCTTTGACTTTATAAGGACTGATGGTCTTAAAAGGTCAAATTTTAAACATGTAGTTCTTGACTAAAAGGACTGCCGTGTGCTCTTTTAACTGTGTTTGAAGTTATGCCTGATCAGTGTGTATTTTGTCTATGAAACAAAAAAAAATAGAACAATGAGATAATTAGTTTGACTAAAGTTGCTGTCTAGATGAAACATTAGTCCCATGAGGTGGTACCTTCATAATATGAGCCCAGTTTATGGCTCCCTGTGGACCCTTCTCAGTCTGCACATTCATAAAAACACTGTCACACACAGGACCAGTGGCATGGGCCTGTGAAATTCTGCTGTTCTCTATAATGACTCATACTTAATTTTACAACCAAACCTATAATAAAAAAGAGGCAATCCAGTTAGCCCAGTATTGATTCTGGTGCAACGGCTCCAAGCTTTGCTGATGAAGAGCCCCAGATAAATGAAGCCAGTGAGGTTTAAAGGCTTAGTACGCACCCCCATCCATCGCTGTTATCAGAACGTCATCAGCGCGAGCAGCAGTAGGCACGCTGACACTCGATTGGCCAGCTTTTATCTCCATTTCGTACTTCCCTGAGAGCAAACGTTAACAGAAGCCTGCAGATAAATGACATTACAGCTTCATTCCTCTCCAGCAGATCTGCCACTGATACTGCCGTCATTGTGCTCCGAGGCGCTTCTCAGGAAAGAGCAGATTACACCAAAATTTCTGACTTGACATCATAAGTCTGAGGTTAACTCCGCTGTGTGTTCTGGGCTTGTTTGTGCGCAGGTTCTCGGTGTCGCTGTCTTTATTTCATCAGGCAGAGTAAACGTGACCTTCCTCGCCTAGCAAGTGATGCAATGCCCCGAAGCGATCGATCACTCTTGATCAGTGTCAGATAAATAAGTCCAGATTTTTCTCCTGTTGGCAGTTTGCTCAGGGCCTGTCAGGGGAGACACGGCAGAGGGATAAATTCTCACCCCGGATGGATTTCCTTTGTTCCAACCAAAGCTATGGATGTTTGCACACATTCCCACTTTCTTTACCTCTCTCTCTCTCTCTCTCGATCACACACACACCCATAAACACACACACACACACACACACACACACACACACTCAAAATGAATGCAAGGGGCTCTGTGAAGAGGAAGTGAGTTTGATGTGGTGGAATCAATGGACACTATTCATTGCCAAGAAGCATTAGTCGCCACAAACTGACTCTGGAAGGAACCAAGACTTTCTCTCACTGCACTGATCCAACTCACTTCAACGCCGCAGCATTCGGCTAAAAATTATATAGTTATTTGTTGTTTTTTTTTTTTTTACCATGTCCCTTGATACCTGCGGTAATCACGGAGCATTTCCTTTTAATTCCTCTCATAAGATCTGTTGGGAAAAGCTTTGAGTTTCCTGGTTTGGTTATGTTAATGCCAGGTCACATTGCTGATTCCCGAAGGGCTCGTCCACTCTAACAATATGTGCGCTCACGGAGCTGCGGAGCACTTCAGCTGAAGCAGACCACCGCAGAATAAAGAGCACATTTTACTGCTCTCTGTGATGATGCTTTGTAATATAATGTTAGAGCCGTGACTCATAAAGGATTCTTTGAACAACCCACAAAACTATACAAAGTACTCCACTCGTTTTATTGTGTTTTGACCTACATTGGGAGAGTGTAATTTATGCGGCAAACATTACTTTGAAACATTGTTTTTAAATTAAGTCGATTTTCACGCCTGCGTTTCCGCTGCAACGTCTTAAAAGAATACGATGGCTGTTTGTCTAGATTACCGTTATCACAGAGTGGCTAAACAGGATACTGACTGGAGTGAAGCTCGTCATGCTAAGCCTAGCTAAACTGTGCTAGCTCCTCATTACACGAACACATGTAGCGTTTCATTCACAAGTCTTTGCTAACAAAACACGCTAACTGACTGCAGTCATGGTCAATATGCGTTCTTATGAGGGTCGTCTAAGATCAAAAGCAGATGATAAACATACTTTTTATTTCAAGCCCACATTTTTGTAATAAACACCTTTTTATTGGTCTGATGTAATGTTAAAATTATAAATGTCATGCTTTCATTAGTGGAAAATAATCAGAATTTACTCAAATAATTAAAAGAGCATCGGTCTACATGTAATCTATACCTTGAGTGAATCGAGTGAATAAAGTTATGGAAATAAATGAAATTTTCAATAATATTCGAATTAACTGAATCGATCTGGTTGCAAGAAACAGATGTGTGTTTTTGCATTTACAGTTTTAATTGTTTTTTTTTTATTCTTATAGAAAGTACATTGCGTCACCATATAAATAAACATTAAGCCATATTAGATCTTGAGGTCAAACATTATAATTTAGCTATTAATGTAACACACCAATGTTGCTTAATCCATTTGAATGTCTAAATTTCAAAGTTTTAAGAAAAGAAATCTGCAGGAATACCAGTCAAAAACAAATTACAATACGAAAAGTCAAAGTTCTCAGTCTGAGCCTCAAAATCTAACTTTAATCTAGCTTTAAACATAAAATTATATTAAAGCTTCATTACTAAAAAGTCGTTATTAGTCGTAATATCTCAGTAAAGACAATATAACACACCTTTCCACTACAACACGAGACTACAGTCACTGAATACAAACAATGCAGCTTGTTATGGTACGTTGCATCACGACTACGTTACCTTTTACTAAGCGATGTTACGCTTGATTACGTTACATTACTGTATGTTGTTATATATTACACTATGTTATGTTATTTAATATTGTGTTACATTGTCTTATATTACATTACAAAACACAGCTAGGTTCCGTTCCTGTACGTTTCTGTCAGTATGGCCTTGTTTTGTTTTAGCTACCATGCTTGGATTACAGGAAGCAACATTCTTGTAATAAATTGACATCCAGCTAATAGTGCTTGTAGACAATAATTTCTTTATTTCTAGAAGGAATAATGCGGCACATTATGCAGTATAAATTTAATTGACAAACTTACTTACTGATTTACCTTGTGTTACATTTTATGGTGGATTGGCATGGCCTCTCTTTTGCGGATATTAGGAGGCATGGAGCACAACCAGAATCCTACTAATTTACCCTACGGTTATTGATGTAGATGTTAGATATTTTAATATTTGTACACAAAGTAACAGGTCTGGTATTACATTGCAATACTAGGAACATTGACAGTGCTTCATTGTGGACAGCATATCTTTATGATTTCTATGTAATGATTTCTTCACAGTTTAAAAGAAAGTGTTTTTTTCTTCTGGAAAACTATGTGAAACAAAGTACTGTAATCAGATGTGTACTGAGTCACAGCACCGATTTAACCTGCTAAGCATTCATTGGGCTTGTGGGAACAAACTAAGCATAATGTTGGCAGCACATTTGGCTTTCAGAAAGCTCCCTGCTGGTTGTTTTGATACGGCCACTATTCACTGTAGAGCTTGATCTCAAATTGCTCTCCCACTTTTCACCGCCCGACGCCACCTAATGTTGGGTGGTGATGGCTCGCAGCATGTTGGGAACGCAAGCTGTTGTGGGTTCATGTGATGTTGATGGGTGGGTGGAAGGGCAGCACGACCTTCACAGCCCGCCACACAAGAAACTGAGAAAACGTTTCGATGCTCACTTTTCAAGATCACACACAAGGTAACAAATTCACAGCAGCACCATTAAACTTGCTCCTCCTCCTTCTTCCTCCCCTGCCCTCACCCTCCACCTACATACAGCACACACTTTACATCATTCAGTATTTGATGGGCTAATAACAACAAATATAAAATTGCAAAATAACTTTGATTCTCCCAGGATCTGGTGGTAAAGATAGCAGCCTCTGATACAGACCCCATTCCATATATTTGCATTTCATTTATGATCCTTCAGGCCCATGTGCGCGGACCCTGAGACTTGGAGAAAAAACATAATTGATTTTCCGATGCAGGTCAGTAAACAGCCACGTTTATAAAAACCCACTTTTTCTCTTTTATCTCAAGAGCCCCTGCCTTTTGCCGGGCCACAGCCATAAATAAATAATTGTTCCGAATCTGGCTTGCCTGGTTATGTAAAACAGAATATAACAATGTGTAAAAAGTGCCAGCATTAAAGCAATCTGCTGTTACAGTAGCATAATGCCTTACTGAAAAATGGAGAAAAATTATTTTTTATGTCACAGTTCCAGTTGATTAAAGGTGCATAGCCACGATATTTGACTTTTTATTTATTTATACGTCAGTAGCTCACTCTGGTTGCATACCAAGTTTTTATGAAATATTATCACATCCGGATGGCGTGTTAGTTGTTATTTTGGTGTTTTGTGCTTTGTTTTTGCTGAATTTGTTAGTAAATAAATCCTTTAGTGTTTATTTACTATTTTAACAGAAGTATGAACTGCGCACAAACAGCACAAGATAAAACAAGGAAGAGGCTATGAGCATCTCTCAGAGAAACAAAGAAAGCTGCAAAATCTAGTGGAAAAAAAATGCAAAAAAAATATTTGATTCCAAGAGGGAAAAGACTGGAATGTCTCTGTGAATCCAGTCTGAACGTTAGTGTTTACTGAAGTGGACGCTAAATATTACGTAGCTATGTACCTTTAAAACCTTTAAGTATCCTGACTGGTGGTTTGGGCCAATAAGGCCAGATGTTTCATTTAGTTTTTTTGCAGCTGTTTCCTGAGTTGTGGTGATTAAAGCACACCACTGTGGAATTGCGTGTTTGTTGTAGGGCTGGACGATAATTCAATAAAGATATATATCGATCAATAGATGTGTTGTTCAATAGGAAAAAAAAGGGTCAATAAAAAGTAAAAAAAAAGAACAGTGCATTCTATTCTATCATATAGGTTAATAATAATGTCATTAATCATCCCAACTAATCACAAACACAGACCCAGGAAAGCTCCGTCAGCCTTCAGATTTTAGGGTTGTGTTTGAATCCATTTATTTAAAAATGTATCATTAAGCAACAGCAAAAATGGTCAGGGCTGCACTTAAAATGTATGTTTTGAATTTTTTTGATAATTATCGATATCAATCAATATGATTTCGATTTTATCGCTTTTTTTCTATATCGTCCAGCCCTAGTTTGTTGGTCTTTTTTACTTTGAAGAGTGGCTAAGAGCAATGGGTCAAACTTCAAAATTATACAGCAGGAAAACAAGGACTTTTGATCCATGGATCCATGATTGTAGTAGGAGTGCTGGTCTAGTGGTTAGGGAGCAAGGCATTTGGTTCCTGGAGAGGTTAGTGGTTCAAAACCCAGTCTGTCACTCAGCCCTTGACCACAGATTGCTCCCTGTATGCCACTCAGGGTGGCATCACCCTGCTCCCTGAGGGGTGGGTTAAGTGCAAATGTCCCCTCCAAGACTACTCAATAAAAGTTTGTAGACACTCAGATCAACTTAGGGTGAAATGCATATTTAAAAAGGGAGGTGTTAGATGGTAAAATAATTGTTGAGGGTTTCCAGATTTCTCAGTGTGAGATCATGTTGCTGCAACCAACCATCTTTACCAGAGGTGCCAATAAATGTGGAGATGGTTGTTTCTTGACCGACCTGAAAACTTTAACCTTCGACTATATTTCAACAACTGCTTTTGGTGTAAAAAAAAGACAATGGCTGGCTGACGTTAACAGATATGAAAAGAAGTCCATAGAGATCCGCTGTTTGGAGTCCTGCCTGGTAGATTTCAGATTTATCAGAAGTCGTATCCAACAAAAGGCAGTAGAACCCCTAATTGTTCCCACCCATAACAAGGCACACTTAGATGCCCAGGAACACGACCTACTGAGACCTACCTACTGAAAGAGACTGTGAAATGACCAGGTGGATAACAGCCACACGGACAGGCAGCAGATTCCCGGGGTTATTAGCGAGGAGCTGCCTGCTTCTGCTCTGATCTAATTTCTGTTCTTGAGGGAAGCTTTGAAGTCATGCAGCTGTTAGTTGAACATGCAGCCTGGGATTTTGTCAGGGCAACCGATCTATAGCCACGTACAGCAGGAATTCTGCAATGTCTCTTCATCAGTGGGGAATGGAGACACTGATAAATAATTCAAAAACTGAACATGTGCAAATAGGATCTATAGTCTCCTAAATGGAGTTTACCCAGAAACTACAATAACAACCATGATAATTAATTAAATAACAACCTGTCTTTAGGGCTTTCTTTGGTGTTAGGAGGTAAAATTAAATGAATTCCATTATTTTCTGCATTAATTCATCATCCATACCCACTTAACTACAGGTGCCTATCTCTAGTCGGTCGTAGATCCATCACAATCTTCCTTTGCAGCTAAGAAAATCAAATATACCGTATTTTTCATACTATAAGTCACACCGTTTTTCATAGTTTGGCCAATCCTGCATGTTATCAATTTTAAATGGTAAACCATACTGACCAAGATGAACCAAGTAGTAAACATTACTGTCTAATAGCCGCAAGAGGGCATTCTAGGCCTGTGAAAACTAAGTGCTGCTCTTGGACCTCTTAAAAATTAATTAATTAAAACATTCACTTATTAACATCAAAGACGACATGTTTGTATGTTGTTTCTCTGTTTTAGTCTGCATTCAACCAGTGAAGCGTTGTGTGGTGCAGCTCTAAGGACCCAGACCGTGACAGAACCCTGTTATTGGGCTTCCTGTGAAGCTAATAGCAGCTAGCGCTAGCTTACAGCTCTGTTATCTGGGCGAGTTACAACTTCACTGATGCACTGAGCTTTATGTTGCTCTGAAACAGCTGAGTCCTACTGTTAGCTTAGCATGTAGCACCATTACGCTTCACGGTCTAATTTCAGCGTGACTAAACCGAAATGCTCTGACGGGAATTTTTCCGATTGGAGTTGGGGGCTTGTTGTGCTAATTTACTCCATTCAACCTCTCAGGTATGTTTCACATTATTCAGCCGATTGTGGGTGCAGCTGTGCAATGAATAAGTTGCCTTACCAGATTAAATGTCAGTTTTTAATCTTGAATTGTGTGACATGAATTTCCAAAGAAATGCAACATATAGTCTGGTGCGTCTTATGTATGTTTTTTTTTCTCTCTATGACACATTTTTTGACAATTGTGACTTATATCCCGGAGCAATTTTATATTACGAAAAATACGGTACCCACATGTGCACCTCCACCGCTAAAATTACAAGCATCCTTTCACTTGAACTAAAAACCGGAAGTCATAGTGAAATCCATAGATCGCACATTTCAGTACAAAGACAATGCAAAGCACTTTACATGATTAAAATATATAACTTCTGATTTATTAATAGATTCAATTGAAATACTGGAAATCCTGGCAACCTTTGACAATTTTCTCAAAATTCCTTCCTAACAGCTGATAAAACCTGTTTTTATTCTAAGGTTGGGGAATGGCTCCAACCTCAGGAACAGCCACCGCAGATACGGCACAATGGAAATATTCCTGTAGTTGTTTTTTTTTTTGTCTGTCCGTGCAGTTGACAGCAATAGCATGAGCATCAGAGGAATTTTCACTATTTTCCTTTTATCCAAATGCTTTAACTGCTTCACATTAAAACATGGTTGATCATAGATTTTTTTCCCCCTGATTAGCTTCTGTAAATGTTTCTCGGTTCCTGAACTGGGCCATTTAGAGGGTTTTATCCCCATCTTGTTATACATCCCATTATTACTGCCATCTTGTTACTTCTGGAAACGATTGCAGAAATTTTGCAGCTTAATATCTTATGGGCAGAATGAATCCTGATTAGCCCAGATGAGGTCCACAGCTGTAAAAATAACTGTGTGTGTGTATGTGTGTGTGTGTATATATATATATATCTGTTTAGGTGATTGGGTCAGTTAATTTGTCTGGTGTCTGTCGCAGGCTCTCCGCTGTGCAGCAGTCACCTCTCCTTGTCTGTGAGAGATAAATACGCTAATTAAAATCAGTAGGACGAGTGAGGAGAGGAAGTCTGGGTCTGAGGCTATTAGAGCATTGAGCTGAAACGGAGCTGGGGGTAAAGAAGAAGTTGGTGTTTTACAAACAGACAAAAAGCTGTTTAATTCAGTCAGTCTGTACAGCATGTGCTCCTGTGTGCTGTTTACCATCAGGAAGCTTTCATAAATAAGCTTGGAAAGCTTTTGTTAGCACACATAAGTTGGTGAGAGCTTTTTGGCACACTGGATCGAATGCAAATAAAAAAAAAAATGTTTTTCCTTTTTGTCATGTCTGTTTGAAGATGTGTCTGGGTTTAAAACTGAAGACACTTTAATTCGGCTGTAGAGGCGGCTGGTTCAGGGGATCTAAATTTAGGACAGAAACCAAGGAGGGAGATGCTGGACTTGAGGAGGAATTGTGTCAGGCACCTCTCCTGGAAAAACGGAGCATCCGTGTCAGTTCCTCTGTGGCTCTGGCTGGCCTGTCAGACACCATTACAGAGGAGAGCGTCTCCCGCGATTCGCCCGGGCAGACTCCACAAGGACTGGCAGGCTGGGCCCTAATCAAGAGGAGACTGCCAACGGTTAAAGAGCAGCAGCAGCACGAGCCAACCACTTCCCAGTCTTCCCATATCTTCCTCCATCTTCCCGCTGTCACAGTGACTTCCCTCTGCCCGTCCCGCTCCCCTTTCTCCCTTTCTCTTTGTGTTTTCCTTCACTGGATTTGCTTGACCGGTGTCGGCAAACATGGCGGGGAATCATGGGAGAAGAGTTTGTCACTTGCACAGACAGCAGTTGACACATTTCCGTCCAGGAGGCCTGTGGAGAGAAAACAGTGTCAGGCACGGAGCAGATTTATTGTTGTTGTTCCTCCCTGTATCCTCTCCTGACCTCAGCTGCATCCGTTAGTCTGGCTTAGAGATGTGGCTAAAGTCTGCCTCTCACTAAATCAATTTTCTGTCTAGCTTAGGTGGCTCCAAACTTCATCAGACATGCCGGGGTAACTTTATGTCACCTGAACCTAGAGCATATAGTTTTTCTGTATGCTCCATACTTATAGAGAGAACAACATTTTATACATAAAGCTTTGGTTTCTATATGTGTGAAGATATCTTAGCCAATTAGAGTTCTGCAATCTCAGTGGAGGTTTAAATTTAAAAGGTTCTCTAGTTGTTTGTGTCTTGAAACAAAACGTGGGTGCGTCACAGATCCATCTTGTTGACATATTGCTCCCTTATCTGAACTAAGGTGTGGCAAATTTGAGGGTCAGCAACTCAAACCCAGAGCTGCCTCTCTAGACATTTCTGAACTATTTGTTTTTTAGTTTTTGGTAGTGTTTCCCTGAGGTAGTATCAGGAACATTATAAGCAGATGTGTACATGTAAGATTAACTCGAACAGTTCCTGTAGTGGATTCACTGTGTTACACTACAGCAACGTGTGGCCCTTTGACTTAAAAGTCTCCAGGCCGACCATTCAACACCATCTACATACCTACAGCTTATTTTTTGGAGCCAAAATGTGAGTTAACAGCATTTTCTGTGATACCGTCAAAACTAAAACATGTGGAGGTTGGAAAACCCAACTGAGGCTTTAATGGACTAGATTGAGACTGAGATTGAGGTTTGAATACAAATTTGTAGAAAATTTCCTCATGCCCACTGCCATGTACGGTGGGTTTCTTTGTTAAAGTGCATCATAAAATGTTTGAAATACCAGGACATTTAGATAAATCTGTCGTTAAATTTTCAAATCTGTTGCAATATACATATTGTGGATATCTAAGCCCTCAGGCACGAGTTCTGTAGAAAATGTGTGGGCAGAATGGAAGATTAGCAAACATTTAACCTACCTGTCCAGAAGGAGAGTCGGCACCAACGCTCAAAAGCCTGACGTATCTTCACCCGCACTTTGCTTGTTTTTTGGTCCGCTTGAATCGAAAAATCTAACAAACAGAAGAAAACATTTTGACCTCGCCATCACAGAGCTACTATGATCTGGCAACGCCTGAGCTCCTATCAGGTGACTTCAACCCTATATTCCTATTGGTGCAGAATCCTTTCGTGTCTACGTTAGCATCGTAACCAGAAGTACATATTTATATATATATATATATATTGGGCCCGTCAAAATGTATAAAAAGAATTAGCTATATACTGTAAATTTATTTTTCAATAAAATTAATGCTTATATCCTGCAACATTCTCAACATTTTGTGGATGTATTGTTTTCAAAAAATGTATTGTTAGATGAAAAAGTTGTAGCTATGACCTTTAATAGTTCAGCTCTGCAGCAGCATGCTTACGCTCTCTCCAGGGAGGAGAACCCGTCCATTTCCTAAAAGTCTGCTGCCTCCTCTTTCCGGTCTGCTCCTGCAGTCTGAGTGTCAGCGTAGAAAGACATTTTCTCAGGTAATTATTGTCCCAATACATGTTTAGCTTGTTCTATTAGTTATTATGGAGATAAATTACAACTTCATGGTATGAATCACTAGTTTTCATGCTTCAGTGCAAACAGCAGGTTTTTGCCTTAACTGACACAAAATCTCAGCTGTGAAAAATTAATTAATTTTTTTTTTATCTCCACTTGACATTACATAGTGTTACACTTTCACTATTGTGACTCGAAAAAACGAGTCATCTTGGTGAGTGACTCATAAAGACTAGAGTCAGTAAAAAGAATCAAATTTCCCATCACTAATCCCAGCTTTATTTATAGAGCACTTTAAGCACCCACAGATCCAAAGTGCTGTACATAGAATAAATAAAAAGCAGTCATATGATACCATAACAAACCAGTATTAAAATAAGTATAAGACCTAACATGAATGAAACAGTCCTGAACTAACGGAACAATAAATACAAATAAAATATTTCGACAAATAAAACAAAATACATTTTAACAAATAAAATAACATTTCTAAAAAATAATAAATACAATAAATAAAAATTGAGTAAACTGGAAATAAATAAAATTAAAAGCAATTTTAAAACGTCAACATCAGACGGTATTAAAAGCCAAGGAGAATAGAAGGATTTTAAGAAGGGATTTAAGACAGACATGGACGAGGCCTGTCTGATGTCCAAGGGAAGGCCATCCCATAATTTAGGAACTGCTACGGTGAAACTATGGTCACTTTTGAGCTTACACGTTATCTTTGGCACACTCAGGATTAACAGAGCGGCTGAGCTCCTAAAATGTATAAGCAGCCAGTGCAGGGAGGCTAAAATAGCAGAATTGTGGTCAAACTTTCGTGTGCCGGTTAAAAGACATACAGCAGCATTAAATACCTTTTGAAGATGAGAGCGGCAGGAATCACTAACTCCTTTATAAAGTGCATTATAGTAATCCAACTGAGTGGTAAGAAAGGCCTATTTTTATGTTGCAAAGTGCTGCTGAGAAAGAATTGGCTTTATTTTAGCTAGCTGTCTCAAATGTAAAAAGTTAGATATAACAACTGCTCTGATGTGATCATCTCACTTTAACCCCAAAATGTGCAACAATTGGCCTGATGTACTGGGCCAAGGAACTAACATCTAGGCCTGAACGATAATTCAATAACAATATATATCGATGATATAAAAAAAGGGTTGATTAAAAAGTTAAATAGAATGACATTTTTCCTTCTTTTGCAGTCTAGCTATGTAGGCTAATATTACAGTCGTTACTTCCTCCCAACCAATCAGAAACCCAGCTCCATCACCAAGCCCCGCCCCTTCAAGGAGTTCAGAGAGCACACGTTCTTTGCTCTTTTTTAAAAACCTGCAGTTTTAGTAAAAAATTGGTTAAATAAAGGGTTGAGTTTGAATTCAGTGTTTGTGTGTTTGTATGTAAAAATAGTTCGCTAACCAACAGCATTTTTGAAGAAAAGTCCAAATTTTTGTCTTGAAAATTGAAAATAGCTTAAAAATTAATAAAAACAAGTGTGCCTTACAGATTTTTATCTATTGGCATCAATTTATATTAGTTTATCTTAGCTGGTCACAAGATAATACATTTATTGATTTTTATTTCTCAAGAGAGCTTGGTTCAAAAGTTTTTTGACGGTCTCTAACTGCACCACCGCGTGTGGGAGGAGGGAGCAGCTGAGAGACGCTGGCCGAAATCGGAGTCCCTCAATCGGATTAACCATGAGCTAGATCCCGTTGACTCCGTGGAGCTTGAATGTCCAATATCCAAATTCAAACCAACTTCACTGCGGTGCTGGATCATGCGTAAAGACGCAGCGTGAACCCCAAGTGTTGCAGCTGAGGGGGAAATGTTGGATCGGCTTGATGAAACTCCGCTTCCTTCACAAATTAGACCAACATGGATAGAATAATGATAATATGTAGTGCTTTTTATTGCCTGGATGTGAATCTGATAATTCATATTGTGCCTTTTATAATCAACTACAGTATTTTCTTATCAAGCGAGCTCTGCATAGGGTCCAATGTAATTCACCCAGCGCGGTGGGAGACTCGTTTTGGGGAAACTACGGTTGTAGCTCAGTGTCTGCCTTGCTGTGGTTGCGGAGAGGTGTCTGTTTTGTAAAAGAAATCATCCGCCGATGAGTTACTGATCTGGAAAAAACGAATCTGAAACCTCAGAAAAACATTCAAATCCCAAATGTACAGCGTTCTAATTCTTCCAGTCTATTAGCAGCTTCCCTTAAGAGGTCGGACACTGAACGTCTGCCTGATGAGTTTGACATTACTTAAGCTTTAGTGCGGGGAAAAGCCATGTAGATTTGACCGATGCAGTAAAATGCTAACCAACCAATGGGAAGAAGTTGAGCCCTTAAGACACAGCCCCTCCTCATTTGCATAATGAGGCAGAAATGCATACAGAAATGTAAAAAGGACAGGCAGAAATAAATAGCATCACAGAAATATATAGGGTAAAAAAATACTAAGGAAGAATAAAACAGACAAAAATATTATAACATGCACAAAAATAAATACTTAAAAAAAATAAGTAATTAATAAATAAAGTTGAAGATTATAACGCACAATAAATAAATAAGGTAATTATTACAAAGGCGAATAAAAGAATAAGCTAATTAAAAGAGATATATACATTTATGTCTCACTGTATAATTTAATTTCTACCTACATTTATTAATTTGGTGGCAATTAATTGTATGCTTATTTATTTATTGAGCATTTATTTATTTCTGTATTTATTTTTATATATGGAAGACTTGGTCCTCCATACTACTACTACTACTACTACTACTAATAATAATAATAATAATAATAATAATGATAATGCTTTTTATTCATAACCAAATATCAATCTGTTATTGATATTTTTGATATTGATAAACGTATTGAGTACAATAAAAGCAAAGAAAAATAAAAATGGGGACCAAACAAGGATTATATGTTTTTATCTTTTTTTGGGCCAACTAAAAAATACATTTTGATGACCGTGCAATAAGGAACTTATGGTTGATTTCATTAACGACTTTCTTATAGTCTAGGCAGACGTTTCTTGATTAAACTGTTTCAGGTGTTTCTGAACCCCTGCTATGTTAAATTATGACTAATGTATGCATTACCCATATACCTTTGGTTCACTAGTAAGATATATAGTGTTTCAGCCTAAAAAAGATATATTCCTGTACTTTCTAAGCCTTTGTTAGTGTGAAGCCAAAAATACAAACACAGCAGTACTGATAAGAAAAGCTGGGATGAAATATTAAGTCATTAGACCTGTATTTGTTCTATATTTATAAAAAAAAACAACAACAGCAACAACAAAGCACTTTTATCTTGTTTCTAAGCCCTTCCACCACACCATGCCCTTCCTGCGGTCAGTTAAAACAAACTGTGTCAGATTTCCATCTCATCACACGCAGACTTGAGCGTCTGTCTCTTGTCAGCGAGCCTCAGGTGCTCTCTGCTGCCCTCATTGCCACAGAGCTATCTTTGTCACACTTGATAAAACTGTGGAAAGCAAAAGTTTTGCTGCCGGGGTGTGTGTGTGTGTGTGTGTGGGGGGGGGGGGGGATCTCAGCAACAACAGAGGACAAGCGGTGTGGGAAGCGGACGACGGACTCAGGGAAGGTCCAAGCAGGCGCAATGCTTCAACAGAACTGGAACGTGCTGGGCGGTGCCTCCTCGATCCTCCGGGGCTAGCCCTAGTTTGGAGATGTTTATTATTGATAGAGGTGGATGATAGCCTTGGGATGGATTGCATAATCGAGGGCCGCCTCTAATGGTTACAGGAAATGGATCAGGCTATCAGTCAGGTCTCTGCGGATGAAGGATGTGCCTGCCTGTGTTTGTATGTCGCTCCCTTTCTGCAAAGAATGCATGGACGTGTGTGCAGAAGGAGCTCGGTCACCCCTGTAGCTCCAGCAAGCTCTTACAGCGTTGTGCAGACACGATTAGCAAGAAATGTGCTTCATAGATTTCAAGGGGAATTATTGAGGGAACTAAAAATACTAAAATAAAAACAGAATAACTTTACGTTATGTAGATCACTGAACAGCAAAGAGAGAGCAGGAGGTCTAGATTCCTTTGACATTCTAAATGGTAATTTTTCAGAATGGGATGTAAACATTTGCACAGCAGGCTGTTCAGCTGTCTAAGTTTCTCTGTGTGCTGAGGTTGAGTCATGACTTTTGACAGGTAGTGAATACACGTACGCGTTTTGAGCCAAAGCCAGGGAAAGTTATTCACGGTTTATACCGCCTAAGATCGCTCTTTTGTGTCGAGTGTGTCAGCACCGAGAGATGCTCTGTAAGTGAGACTCACTCATGCAGCCTGTTTAAATGATCACTGCTATGCAAGCAGGCTACATGAATGCATGTTCTTCCACTCTGATTAGAAATAAGCTTAGTCAGAATTTGATCAGAAACACAAACGATTCACTGGAGATCACCCAAGTTAGATGAGTGAAAATAAGGGGAAAAAATGAATTCCTTTCTGCTAACAGGTGCAACAGCACTGCATGTCCGCTGAGTCACCCACGCTGTCCTCAGGGGAGATCAAACCAGGTACGATGAGTGCAAACACCTGTGTGGGCGGACAATGAATGCATCTGATATTTGGAGAAGATTCTGATACTTTCTAATAAATAGGCCAACAAATGCTCAGGCTGTTTTGATTCTGCTGAAATAAAAGCGAAGATGGTCGAGAATTTGCAAATGTGGCTCATAAACGTGGATCATTCACTTGAATATGTCCAATACTGGTTTATCTAAAGCCAACTATGTGCTCATGTGTTCAGGTCTAATGTTTCGATGAGATTTCAAAAAAGATTTTTTTCTGAGTTTGTGTTAAATGTCAATTATTCTTGGTCTGGGCAGCCAGTGTGCTGTAATTAATTCTGTGAACTGACAAAACATATAATAGTGGAAGGCATATTAGTATCAGCAAGGAAGCAGTTATTATGATTAAACCTTCTTTGCACGGTTTTAGTACAACTTGAGAAATTACCATATGTCAAGTGTTTTTTTTTATATATATATAAATGAGAAATTTTACCAGTAGTCTTCAGAAAAGAAATCCAGTTTTAGTGTGTTCATCATTTACGTAGATGATTTTAAAAAGTTTGCAAAATACAGAGTGAAGGCACTTTTTTTTTTTTGCTAAGGTAAAACTGACATTCCTCTAAATAGCTGATAATTACAGGCTTAGCAGCACAAAGGAGAAGGGTTAAACATTATTAGCCCAGAGTCAGTCCATGCAGCAGCTCTGCAGAAAGCGGCTAAACATGCCGAGTAAGCAGTATTGTTGCTGGTAACTATTGATTCCATATGAATGCCATTATACTTCAATTTTCTTTTAGCTGCTCTATTGCTTTTTTTAAATCGTGTTGTCACAGATGCCTTACAGCATCTAGTTTTGTACATTTATCCACACAATGCACAGTTTAGCTTCAGCATTTGCTAAATAGCTTAAAGTTCAGACTTTTTGTGATGATTTTAATAAAGTAAAACGTGAACATGAGGTTGCCCTGCACATCCCTATAAAACAATTAAAAAAAATTATCTATGGAATTATAATGTATTATTATTATTATTATTATTATTATTATTGGTTGTGGTGTTACAGCAATCTATGATTTCTCAGCCGCTGTTTGCATGTCTCCACTGTTATTTTCTATCTTTGGTTATGACCTCCAAGTCTTAGAAGATGGAAGGCCTCCTTGTCATTGCCCTAATCTTTAGCTCCCTCTGCAGATTGTATATTAGATTCAAGTCAGGACTCTGGCAGGGCCAATCTTGCTTTCAGTCAGAAAAAAAAAACATCCTGATGAAATTAAAAACGATGACCTTAAACCTAAATCTGCAAGGGTATTACAAATTTTTGGCATGACTGTAAATATTAGGGATCTAGTCCTTTTAGACTGTGTTTAATTTGTTACCCGTGGGACCAGTTGATCATGACTCATGACTTTGAATAATAATCCTTTTTTTCCCCTTAGTTCACATAAATATACTTATGAGGTACTATATATTCTATAATGAAACATCTCAACAAAGATTTTCCTTTGATAATTACTGCTGCTGTGTCATGGTGCTGCCTCTCCTGTCATATGTGCTGGCGTAACACAAAACGTGTGATAAGTGGGGCTAAATGTGATGACAAAGAGGATTTTGTAGAACATCGTCACCTGTCAACTCTTTGAAGATTGTGTGTGTGTGCTTTTGATGCATCCCCTTTCCAAGGCAGTTTTCTGCCACATCAAAGTGGGGTATTTAGTTTTTTTGAGGGGAGGAAGTCACTGTTTTATTATTTATTTATTCATTTATTTATTTATGTATTTCTTTATTTATTTATTTATATTTTATTTAAGAACCATGTACTGTTGGAGTAAAAATCCATTGATCCATGAGTACCCCCAGGTGGTCAGGAAGTTATTTGCCAAATTTAGGACTATCTTGGTTTCAGTTTTAAGCATTCAGTATACCAAGGCGAGTGAAGCATCTGCACAGTATAACATGGCATCGCACCTATGCTATGTGGCCAGTAAGGTAATCCTAGATCATTAGTTTTCTATGGTATCATGTCTTCCATCACCAGTGAAACAAAGAGCAGATAAGCAGTAGGGTGACAGAGTTATGAGTCTTATTTTTGGACAAAGACCAACTGCAGAAGAACATTAAATTAGCACTGTGTACATTTTGACCTAAGTATTAGCTTAATTTGAGATATATTAAATGATTTTTCACATCAATATAGAGCACCTGGCGAGGATCAGTGTTGCTTCCAGGCTGCTTTTCTCAAAACGTCATTTATGTGACTTAAGAGGCTGAGATCTGTTCCTGAATGGGTCATGTGACCTACGGCGCTGCTTTACGACAGTCTGAGTTCCCCTTAAACACAAGAGCTAAACTCACTTTTCTCATCCTCGAGTCAAAGTTTGTCACGGCGGAGGGAAGCAAAAATAGGAAAACTATATCTGAGGAGGCCAGAAAGAGAAAGCGAGACAAGGATCGCTCCGGAGGAAAAACAAGAGTGGATGTTAGCAATAAATGCGTTGGTGTTTGATGAAAGAGCAATCAGCATGCAGGACCCATTCTCTTTTTGCATCTTTATTATTAGACTGGTGAGTTATCGTTTCGCCTGCTGTATACAGAATATGTCAGTCTAAATTTTTCAGTGTTTTAGAATATTGTTTCATATTGCTCTTAGTTTTTTTATGCTAGAAAATGTTTAGTTATTTTTAGTAAAAATGGTGTTCTTGTGACAACACTCCATGCTGTATATACTGTATACACAGTATAATATATATATATATATATATATATATATATATATATATATATATATATATATATATATATATATATATATATATATTATTGTACATTGTTGTTTTCATATTTATATTTTTGTGTATTTCATTTTATTCTTATTTTTATCAGACTTATACTAGGTCAGGGGAATCTAATTTTGTCCACCTCATGTGATCCAATGAGAATAAAGTTTCTTGAATCTGATTTTGTTCGGGATTTCCTCCTCAAAAACATCCTCCTGACTGATGACCACATTGTGGTCAAAAGCTCATTCAAACTTGGATTTCCATCTCAGATTTTCAAAACTTTATCATAAGAACAAATTCTAATAGTTGATTCTAATCTTGTCGGGATTTACATAATTGGCACCCAGGAAGAAGTTAGGTAGTTTTTATCTGTACTTCATTGACGCCGTGATTTCCCCTCAGCTCCACCTCTCCTTTGATATCTTTAGATACACGAGGACATTTCAAAGGTTGTTTCAGAGTGCCATGTAATGAATTGTTGTAGCACCTTAACTTCCAGCGAAGATCAGTGGACGTCATCCTCTTGAAACAGTTTTCTGCTTCTGCAGAAAATGTCAACGTTGTCATTGAAATTCGTTCTATATGCCACACATGCTGATGAAGGGAGAGCAGTGTAGTGAAGCATTTCATACCTCTTTTTATGTTGGGCTGGTGCCTGAGATGCTTGTACAAAAAGGTTCCCAGGAGTGTCCTTTAGCTGAAAAAAAAAAACCCTTTCAGCAGTTCTGAACCACTGACTCTGTATTTAGGAGGATAGTGAAAAGGCCCACACACTCAGACATTCTCTGGAGAAGTGTCGACTTTTCCTTGGTTTGCTACTTACAGTATTTTGTAGACTTTGTGTGTTCCTTTACTTTTGCCTTTGTAAAGTTAGAAAATGTCCGGGGAATATGTATTTATCTTGTGATTGTACTGCAAAAGGCATCTTACTCTGTCTGGGGTCTGATTCCTAAAATGGTTGCTATCAATAATTGCAACCATTAACACAGAATTGTCAAAAACAATAATTTTATATTTACATCCACCACTGTAGTGTCTGTAGTCTCTTGTTTTTTGGGGTATTGTTGTGGGGGCTAAGGCTGATTCAACTAAATATATATATATAAAAAAATTGCATTATACATTATTGTTACAGCATACCCTGGAACTACAGCAAAAATGCATTGCATCTTTTTGCATGAAAGGAATCCATGACGATTTATGACTAACAGGCCTCCAGAACGGGTGTCCCATTTCTCTGAAGCATATTTCACACACTGAAGCAAGAGCCAAGAGCAAAGTAAGGGCAGTGATAAGGATAACTCTAGTACACCAAGACTAGCCCCCCTTGCCAGGAATTGCCTTATTTGGTAATAGTGTAATGCAGAAATATTTCTAGTCAACAGTGAAAGACTTTATTTGTGCCTTTAAATAGTATTTTATCCACCTGAATTGGAAAACAGTGAAGCTTTCCGTCTCATGTAAACCAGTTTTGTAAGGACAATTTATGACTACCTAGAGCAACATACAATTTATGTTAAATATTTTTTTGTAAAATATACATATGCTGTGAAAAATGACTCAATTATCAACCTCCTGTAAACTTTTGTGACTAACAACTACTGATGTGTACTCTAGACCTACTAGGGGTCATATGAGAAGAAACGTTTGGCCATTTTGTCACCATAGGGATAGACGATACCTGAGTTTATCTCAGTTGTACTGTAGCCTCTATATCTAAATTAAAAATCCCTTTTAAATTTAGAATTTCTTCGATAGCAATAACAGTTGCTTATATTTTTGATGAATTAATGAGGGCCAAAACATACCACTTTAATCTAATTGTTTTTAAAAAGTGTAATTTCTACTTTAATAAAAATACACAGCTGTAGTGCAAAATAAGGCCAATTCAGCACAGACACATAAACATTTGAATGAAAGATGTATATCTTTATTTTCTTGTCTTTTTCCTTAACTCAAAATTAAGTTTAGACAAAAGTTCAAGATGGAATACTCCCCCACTGCGCACCTGCTTCCACTGATTGCCTCGTCAAGCATCCGTGCAGCAGCCAATCTGCATTAAGTCCTTATCCTACTAACCCACAAAACTCTCTTATAAGGCTCTCCACACATGGATTCTACTGCTCTTCAGCTGAGCTTTGACCCTCCTCCACCCCATCTGCTCCTTCATGCTTACTAGCTTCACCTGACTACTTCTGCCCTACAGCCTCCACCACCAGTGTCCGGACCCCAGGGGGAAGTCTTTACTAATCCTAATCCTAAAATGAACATCCAAACTCATAGACATTTGCAGCTTTCACGCCTTCTGCTGGGGTCAGAGTGCTAATTTTTGTCATTAAATCTCTCTAATTGGTTCTCTTGTATGTGTGAGTCTCTCCAGGTTGAAATAGTTTTTAGTCATTTTTCTCCGGCCTTGACTAAATGGGACGCTGAAAACTTCTGTTCACCTAAAGGGGGATCAGCCAGAAAGGTGTAGAGGTCCATTACTCCAGGAAACACTTCATGTGAAATTTCTATGAGCAGGAAATGAGCTGGTTATAGATAATAGTTATCTATAATAGTTACAGACCATTGTTGTTATGGATCATCTAATTCCATAAAGGGAATCTGCAACAACTAACCTGATTGTCTTAGTGAGGAGATTTGCCTTTGCATTGGTGGTTTTAGTGATCCATCAGTAACACCCTAGGTTTCTGCAGAGCAGTAAAGTATCAGGGTCATGTCAGAAAGGGTGCCAGTGTAAGTCCATCTGATTTAGGCAGCACAACTGAATCTGTCATTAAACTGACTTGATCTCTGAAGATGCTACTTCCACTGCTCATCGCTTTGACGCTAAGTGGAAGCAGCTGACATCAGATTTTACAATATTTTTACAATCATCATAAAAGATGCCTATATATATATATATATATATATATATATATATATATATATATATATATATATATATATATACATAAATGTCAGGAGATTTTCCGCAGGTCGTCTCTCCTACTGCAGTCAGACTTTATAATCTTCTGCTACTCACAACAGACACAGTAACTGTTGACATCATGCTAATGGTTGCATGGGTTCTGATCCGACCATTAATTGTTTACACTGTTCCCCAGATGCTAAGGTAACTGGCACACACCTTAGCTACTTCAGGGGGCTGCTGCAACATACTGCACATTGCATTTTGCATTATTGTGTGTTACTGTTAAAAAGTTTCCACTGTGCAATATTTATTTACTCAAGTATTTACTTTTTTATCTTCTAATCTTGGTGTTTCATTAGAGCTAATTTTAGATAAGACTTTGCTTTTTTTTCATTGCTAATAATTGTGTGTAACTGTGTGCGTTTGCCACTGTCACCCCGAATTTCCCCACTGCGGAACAATAAAGTAATTCCTATAGTATATTTTCAGCAGTGCAGTGGTAAGTCTATAGGTGTTTTAAGATGAAAACAAAATGACAAAAATCTAAATTAAGACTCACTTTGTAACATTTGGTACATTTTGAAAGTACTTCAAAAATCAATCTCTTCACTTCCTTTGCAAGACCAGACATTTCTGTAAAAGGAAGAATACAGCTGAGCCAGGCTGTCGCTAAATTTATAATCAAACTTGTCCCATTGTTGTGAAATTTAAACAAGTGCTGCAACATTAATCTGAATAATGTTACCTATTTTCAACATAACACAGATACTCTGTCAGCTCCGAAGAGTAATTTACCAGAATACATTTTCGGAATTTTGATTAGCATGTTCATCATCTAACCACTTGGGGACACACCATGTTTAGGTCTTTGAAATAAAAAAATGACAGGGATTCCACAGTTGTAATAGCATGCCAGCCCCTTTACTGTAAAACTCCAAATTTTTCAACTTAGAAAAAATAGATTTTCCCTGATTATCTCCCCTGAACCCAATGTTATTCTCCACTGTTCCCTCAGTATATAAGCTCCCTGGTTTTCATTGATCATTACTTGTTCCTCTCACTGCTCTCCCTGTGTTCCATGTCCTCTTTTCTGTATTCAAGTTCTCTAACTTTTCCATTTTTGTTATTAAAATATTCACCAAGCTCATTCTAAGCATTTCATTTCTTCCCGTTTGGACGTGATTTTTTTTTTAGATATACCAACATATGTAGAAATCGTATGACTGCAGATTTACACTCATAACAACGAAAAAAAATCCCTAAGACAATTTGCAGTCCGATCATTAGATGCAGAACAAAGAAGATTGTTTAGTCATGATTTCATCCACCTTGTCCACATGCTCTTTTAATCCCCCTTTGACCTCCTGAAGTTCTTCTATCCAGGGAGAGATCTTGATCTATATGGTCTCTATTAAATAATCAGACCAATAAATTCTCCTTCAGTGGGTTGGTACCCTTTGGAGCAAGGTTATCTTTTCCCATAGATTTCTTTCTGCTGTACATCTAAACGGTGAAGGCATTGTACAGGATCAGTCTGATGCAGCATGCAGTTCTATAAAGGACTGGACTAAAAAAGTATACAATGTTAGAAAAAAACAACTAAAATAATTGATAATTAAATTAACATCAATCGACACATTGGTTCCATCTAACATTCATCATTGCTGGAAGAACTTCTATGCCTTTTCCTGACTGCTGTGTGAGACTTCTTCTGAACAGGAAAACTATGTGAGCATAAAGAATGAAACATTTAGCCTGGGTCAGTGTCGGTGCTGTGCTCGGCCTTGGCTGCTCGTTTAACCCAGAAAATCAGTTAAATATTCACTGTAAATGCTGGCTCAGATTAACTGCATGTAGGGCTAATTCTACCATACAAATCTGTTAATACTCGGATTCTCAAAGTGCAGCTCACGGGGTAATGGCAGCCCTTCACAAAGAAACCATATACTGTTCATTATTTTACGTATTAACCATATCATGTAATTATGTGAGATTACAATCACATTTTCTCACCTAATTATTTGCGCTTTTACAGGTTGTACAATGAATGAAACAGAAGACCTAAAGAGAGACTATAAACTTGATATTTCTGTTCATACACAGTACAATTACCTGTCTGAAACTTTATGTTGGAAGTGTACCACTCCTTAACCTGTATTATAATCACATATTAGGACTGACTTCTACAGTACTGTACCAATCAAGGCCTTTTAACAACCACAATCCACCAACTGTATCCACTTAAAGTTAACATGCACAATGAGACTTGATTTTGATCTTTGATTTTTAGACCTCGCTGACCAAGTGATCCGTGAGAATTTAAACAATTTCACATACTTGTCCCTCTTATCCTGAAAGGGCAGATCAGTATACTGTAGCTCTAGTGCTCTAAAGTACTTTAACTGGAGTGGGCAGATTATGATTTTATAATCTTGCACAGAACTGTTCCTATGGCCTCTAATCGCTTCTTCAGAAAGATAATAGGAGCTTTTATTCACAGCTCCAACGCACATTATTTCAAGTGTTAGTAAAGCAACAAGCAACACCAATGCCAAGTGATGACTTTCTGTTGTTCATAGCTTGCCTTTAAGAATTCAAACTACTCCATTATTTCTGCTCATAAATTGCTCAAAAATTGCAGAACTTCTGCACAACCCTGAATTTGTCTCAGATATTTGATTTAAACAAGTAATTTCACAATCTTTGGCAATCTAGAAATGTCTGTCTAAATTTATAAAAAGAAATCCTGCAGTTTAGCCATGGATGGAAAGATGCAAATCAGATACCAGGTTTAGCATTGTTTGTCAGCTGTGGTGCAATCATATTTTTGACGTAGTTCTTACAAAGAATAGAATAGAATAGAACTACCTTTATTGTCCCTCAATGGGGAAGTTTGGGTGTGACATTGGCAAAAACATGGATACACCAGAGTTACACACTAGATTAAATAATATGAATAAAAAGCAAATTATAAAGTTATGCAGTAAAGCAGAAGAGAAATTATTCATCAGAAATAGAAAAATACTGTGCAGTTATTATTGGAATTATGGGCTATTCAGGTAAAAGATAAAATAGAAGAAAGACAGCAGCCAATTTACTGAATGATGTAAGACAAACTGTGCAATTATGCATGATTGTACAAACACTCCCACAGAAGCCAAAAATATGTCCAAATGCAAATTAGTGTCCGAGAGAGAATGTAAATGATTCCTGATCAGACCAGAACCCGTGGAACCATTAGCATGTTAGAAACACTTATTGAGTTTGTTGTGAGCAGCAGAGATTATACAGTCTAACAGCAGCTGGGATAAAGGACCTGCAGAAGCGCTCCCTTGAGTATCTAGGATGCAGCACTGGATTTATTTTTCCTGTAGTTTTTTTCCTTTTCTGTTATTTTCTGTTCTTTCTGTGCAGCTCTCTATTTTCTGACCTGAAAGTCCTCTTCATTTCCTTGAGCAAATATTTTATGTCAGGGTTTATGCAGGGCTTGTTATTGGAGGAAAACCTAACTTTTTTGACGGGTGCAGTAGAGTCTACACAGAAATTTATGTAGTCTGTGATGTATTGCTTTTCCATCTATGTCCTCCACACGAAGATAGCAGAGTTCATCCCATGCAGGGCAGATGAGGCTGTCTCTCAGGGCTTCTTCAGCCTCCTCAGACCATTCCCTCAATGTGTTTATTGCAACTGGTTTTCTGTGTACAAGGGATGTATACACAGGCTGGAGGTAAACCAGGTTGTCATCTGAGCCCCCAAGGGGAGATAGAGGTGATGCCTCTTTGCAGTTTACATGCAGTAAGTCTAGTGGCTTATTGTCTCTAGTGTTGCAGGTAACTTAGTGATTAAATGTTGGGAGGGTGGAGGACAGGGATGGATGGTTAAAGTTTCCTAAGATTAGAAAGGGGGCTCTAGGGTGCTGTGTGGATGACGTCACAGACTCCTTTCCTATTTGCAGACGGGCGGAAATGTGCTGTTATCGCCAAAACGTGTGTATATTCCCGCCGGAGCCGATAGGGTCTCATACTAACAGCTAGCAGCTCTATATCTCTACTGCAAAGCCTCTGATTGTCACATGCCCAGAGTTGCACCATCATTTGCAAACACTACAAGACACCCTCCTCTCATCTTACCGCTGTCTTTTGTTCTGTCAGCCCTGAGCAGATGGAAGCTATTCATCTTTACATTGGTATCTGGAGTTAGCATTGTTAGCCAAGTCTCTGTTAGCATGATCAAACTGGTCTCTCTGTAAGCCCGCTGACCCTGGGTTAGCGCTGGTAATTCCTCCACTTTGTCAGGGATCTTATATTTTCCTTGACGATGGATGGAAAGACAGGTCTGTACCTTCTCCTCCATCTATGCCAGCTTCCCCCCACCCCTTTCATTTCCGTCACCTCCGTCTTATTTCACGAGGGACTGCCAGCCGTTCAGTTGCGGTAGCAGCTATTTGCGAGGGCAGCAGTTGATCCCTGGTGTAAACAATAGCTGCGTACTGAACCCCCCAGTATCCAAAAGCAAATGGCGTATACAATTGGCAGCGAGGTTGACTACAACACGGTTAGTTCCATGTTGTGAGCAGAAAGGCAAAAAGAAGAAGTAGATAAAATGATGAAAAGTTAACAAAGATACGGAGCTACTTTCACACAGCAACCAGCTCACGCGGCGCTGTTGGGGAAATATAATTTTTTGTAAGGTAAAAAGTACATCTGGTCCATTTGGATAAATTGTGCCAGAATCATAGCTCTGCCTGGGACACTGTCCATTAAAACCTTTGTGGATTTATAAAATCTGAGGCTATTTCCAGGTTTTTATACAAAAATATTTGACAGTATTTTGCACAATTTATTCAGAAAGGAATTTAGGTGATGCAAAAACAATTGGATATTTTCGTTATTTATTCCTAAACTGATCAGCTATAGTAAGTTACATTAGCAGTTCCACTTGAACAATATTCCTTCATGTCTTACATTTACTCAGGTACCAGCGACTTGCATTTAGACCATAAAACTGTACAACTATTCTTGATTTATTTTGTTTTGATTTTTCAGGCAGAAATTTAAAAGAAAAACCAGGGCTTACAAAGAGTAATTTCTGATTTAGATTTTTGAATCATAGTGGAAACGTGTAGAAGCATTTTTAGACATTGATTCTCCTCCGTTGCTTAAACCCTTTACTCTGACACAGCATAATCTTTGTAAAATGAAACTTTTAGACATTGTTTAACTGTACTTGGCTAATGATTCATGTTTGTTAGAGTGCGTGTCTCACCTCAGGATGATGCCCCCCCCCTGCTGCGATGCAAACACAACACATGCCTCAGTGCGACTCCTGTGAGCAAGACGTGACTAATTGTTGCTTGGTTCGATGATGGCTTTCTGGTGGGAGTGGGCTACGGTATATTGAGGGATGTGTCATTCAGATTCCAGCTTATTAATGCTGATATTCTGTCATGTTTGGTTCTGCTGCACCTTGCAGAGCTCCTTCCCTCCAACGATGCGTGAACTTGCCTTCACTTCCCATGTCTCCTCTCCTTTGTCTCGTGCTCCCATGTGGTTGCTCCGAGCAGATCCCCCACCACCCCATACATTACCCTGCTTGTTCCCTCCTCATCGTCAACACTTATCATCCCACCATCCTTCACCTATCATCAGTTCACTTTTCAGCTTGATCCTTCCCCCCCCCCTGTTTCCCATTTACCTCTCTGTCCTGTGTGCATTCATCCTCTCTCCCCTGCAAACCTTTCCCTCCCTCCTTCCTCGTCCTAATTCTCGTCCTGTGTATCCGCTCTGGCTTCTGTTTCCTTCCCCACCTCTTCTACCTGTCTTTGTTCCACTCCTGTCAGCCGCTGGACGCTTGCAGAGGGCAACGCTCGCTGCGGTTATGGCAGCCCAGTAATGATCTTGGTGGCTCTGCTGGCTTGTTGTATGTTTTGACCCACAAACTGTCCTGACAGAGGATGCATCGACAGCTTGGCCTACATGTTTTAGTGAGAGTGTGTGTGTGTGTGTGTGTGTGTGTGTGTGTGTGTGTGTGTGCAGGATCTAAGGCAGCCAGGGGGGACTACAGGTTCTGGCTACAGTCCCAAATTTATGGAGTGGAACCTGGGTGAAGACGGTTGAGAGCAGAGAGTAGGCAGAACCACAGCAGCCCCTACAGGAGGTTTGCAGAAACTCGACTCTGGGTGATAAAAATAACAGGATGAGTGGGAGAAAATAGAGAAGCAGTTGTTCTTATGAACGTAATTTCTGTCAAACTAACTCTAAATGAAACTCTGATCAAGAGCTCTTGAGTACAGCTGTGAAGATCTTGAACACCTCATTAGATATTCAGTTCTTTCAAGAGAAATGTTTGCATATCAATATCTAATCTATTTTTTTATTCATCTCTTGAAAAGAAACTGATTGAATTTCAAGTAAGCACAAAAATCTGCTTTTTTTTTTTGCCTAACTGAGGAAAAGGTTAGGACACCCTATCGCCTACTTGCTAGAGCTGAACTTTTTGGCTAAAAATGACTCTAGTGAGAGCCTTTTTGAAGCCCTTTTTGAAGCCACACTGTGACATTGTTCTGATGAATATTTCTAAAGTACTTGGCTAAGACTCCACCCAAGAGTTCCCATTTGTCAATATTAATTCTTTGTCAATTTTGTTTTGAGTGTATGTCATGTTGCAGGAACCATTCCTGCTTCAGCTTTAGTTTTCTTTCTTTCTTCATTTAGATGGTTTCACATTTTGAGGTTATGAGGTTCTTTATGTGGAATGCTGTACTTTTGTTTATGTCAAACATATCCTCCTTTTAGCACTGATGCCTTGCAGCAAAAAGATCCTTGGTTCGAAACTCTGACTTCGACCAGGGGTCTTTCTGCATGGAGTTGCGTGTTCTCCATGTGCACATGTGGGTTCTCTCTGGGTACTCCGGCTTTGTCCCCTGCTCCAAAAACATTACTGTTAGGTTATTTGTTACTCTAAATTGTCTTGAGGTGTGAATGTGTGTGCATGGTTATTGTGTCTCTGTGTTGCCCTGTGATGGACTGTCAGCCTTGTCAGGGTTTACCCCGCATCTCACCCATTGACCGCAGGAGATAGGCACCAGTCCCCCCACCACCCTACATGGATAAGCGGGTATAGAAAATAGAATAGAAGTCTGGATGGATATCCTCTTGTCTGGTGTCCAAATAATTCAGTATTAGATTCATCTGTTCAAAGATTTTTACAGAGGTCATCGTCTTTGTCTACACTCTCTCTGGCAAACTTCACTCTTGTCTGTGAGATTTTCTTAGAGAGCAAAGGAATGCTCTTTCTTTACCTGCTATGGATGGTAAACATGTGCTGTCTCTTGATGACTTGAGGGTCAACTTTCATATCAAATTTGAAATCAGAGCCTGCTGTCCTGTGATGACGTTTTAGGGTTTTCGGAGACTTATTTTTGTCATAATCGATTGGTGTTTGAGTTTTGTTTTTTTGATCTTTTCTGGGTTATTTTTGTCAGTAAGGTCTCGTCATATTCATTACTTTATTATTGTCTTTAAGGACTTTCCTCATCAGTTTAGTTTGTTAAAGGTGCCATGACATATTGTGGCATATGTAACTTCTCCAAAGAATTTCATGAAAAACTAACGTCAGCTTGTTGTTTTGCCAGGCCAAATATCTTTCCTCAGTAAAAGGGTTGGGTAAAGCAATGATAACGCATCTCCACCTCCTTGCTCTCCCACAGCACTCTGTAACAAATCCATGTGATGGCATAATGGCGAGTGGAAGTGTTTGTGTTGACCAACAGCTTTAACCTGTCGACGCGACTGAACACTATTCTGACTCGCTGTGGCGGGGGATTGGCTCTCCCGGGCCGCGACAGGAAAATCATACAGCCGACAGCCGGATAATTCAGTTACAAACACGCTTTCCTTACATTTGACAGCATTTAGAAATGAAATAAACTCCCAGGTAATGACAGCGTTGTGGCCAACTTCCGTGTTGGTACAGAAGTTGTGTTTTAGTTAAAAGATAACCTGTTTTTTGATCTGAACGTTTTTTTTTTTAGCAAAGAGACTAAGCTGGCAGTTTTGACATTCACACGGACTCCTCAATGCCCAACAGAAGATATTATACCCCCAAAACCACAGAAAAATTAAATGTGTTGTTATTGCCCCTTTAAACATTGATTGTGGTCTTTCCTGTGTGCATTTTAGTTTATTCTCTTCTGTTGTTTTAGGCTTTTTTCCTTTCTTTTTGCTCAGTAAACGGCTCCCACAGCTGCTCGGCATTCCACTGATTAGGACCCACCTGCTTCCAATGTCATTCTCCACCCCTCCCTCAGTATTTAAGCTTCTTGGTTCTTCAATGTTTCTTGCTGGGTTCCTCTGTTATGCACCTTTGGTTTCCATGTCCTGCTCTGATTGTGTTAAACCTCTATGTTCTTGTCTTTGGTTATTCCAGTCCCTGCTCATCTCCACCACTGGTGGTTTCTGCATTTGGGTCCTCTTTCAAACTTCACAATATCACACTTTTAGAATCTTGTGGTCTGCTTTCTGGGAGAACATGCTTGCACAGCCAAACCTGGACATGTTGACAGTTGTTTTAAATTTGCTGTACTTCTTGACTATTTTATGTGTTTTTAAATGGCTATTTTCAAATTATTTTGGGACCTCTTTTAAGTCCTTACCAGACTCATAAACTGCTGCAGTCTTCTTTCTTAAGCCCACAGACCTAGAGTCAGCTCCACGTTGTTTCACGCACACTTAAACAATCAGAGCACATGAATCCAAGTGCCTGAGGGCAAACGTCCTTCAAAGCATCAATGCTATCATCATGTGTTTTCTTATGTTAGTTTTTTTTTCCTCTTTATATTTTTTAAATATTATCAAAAACCCGTACTTTAAAGTACATTAGGGACCACAGTGGCACAGGAGCTAGGAACTAGATGGGTTGCGGGTTTGAACCCTGCTCTGAACTGCCGGTGGTGCAGATTGTGTGGTAACTCAGCACCGTAAGCATGTGAATGACTGAAGGTAGGGTAAATTGTTTTGTGTCCTCAGGACTCGATAAAGTTTTACACAAGTACAATCCATTTACCATTTATGCTAAAAATCACAGTGTGTACTGATTTAAGAAAATAAATTCCTTTATTGTCCTATGAAATAAACCCCTGGGAAATTTGGACTTAAGGCACAAATAAAAAAAAACTCATATCTAGGGTTTGAAGACAGTCACTTACTTTGTTTCTTGGTCTTTATGAAATATCTTGGTGCAGTTCTAAAATGGTTCCTGACTTATTCATGTCAAATGTTGCTATTAACAGCTGTATCTTTTTTATTTTTTCTGTTAACTTAAATACATATTTATGCTTTATACTACTAATAAAATTTGCCGTGTAACATTTTAAGGTTCTGGCTCTACTGCCTTAATAAGCTTGAGTGATGCAGCGTTATTGTCAGACTAGACAGCATGCATCAGAGGTGAGAATGTTAATTTCAGTCATTATTGGGTCAAGACTTGGATTGGATGTGGAAGAAATGAATTGTGAACATTTTTACTGTAATGCTACGTTCACTTCACGAAAAAGACTCAATACCAAGATTTAGTTTGTTTCATTCATATTGCAGCAATTCACAACACCTTGATTTTAGCCACTTAAAAAAAGTCATGAGCATATATTTCCAACTGATCCTAGTTATCACTCAATGCAGTCAAGCTCACTTTGTTGTTCAAGTTAGCAAAAAGTTTTCTAACTAAGGAAACCCAGCAGGTTGCATCCAGTCATTGACTTGCAGCATTCACTCCTCCTGTATGAGCCACGGTGGACGTTTCCAACATAACCAGGCTCAGTGTGAAAGGCCATCTGCCATGACCGTCTGGGGGTTTAAGAAGACAAAAATCTATGCAGCAGGCAACAGCAATACACAGCTGTATCCGATGTGAATGCTCTAGATACAGAGGTGAGACGACGATTAATCAGTTTGCATTGATTTCACAGACTAGTGTCTGCCTCTGCTGACATCAGTAGTGCAGCTGTGATTAAATTTAGTTTCTGAATGAACGTTTTTAATTGTTTGCATAAGTAAATCTTAAGTTTTACTTCATCTCTCCATCATTTGGACACAATAAAAAGTGTGAACTGTTTGTTGCCATATTAGTTACGAATTCCTATATTGACCCGACATCTGGTGTTAGTCGTTGACTTGACTGTTAATAAAGGCAAACTCTGTGCTCTTTCTTCTGTGCCTCTATAATAGTTGGAGAGAATATTGTCAGATCATCTCCCAGTTCTTTTTTCCTCTAGCGGCACACGTTCCCCATATCTAACAATTACTCAGTGAAACTCGCCAACCTCAAGTCCCCTTTAGGTAAATAAGCGATTATACGATCGTTGACCTAACAAGTTTGACACCTAGTGAAGCATCTTAAAAGAATGGTCCAGTCTGGACGTAATGCATGATATGACTGCCTGGCTTCAGTGTGATGGCATCACAATCCATCAGGTGCTGGTAATGCGTTAACGTCCCTATAAGGTTTCCTCTGTGTCGGCTGACCTTTACGCTCTGTCCTGACTGAGTGTCGCAGATTCTGACAACGCTCTCGCTGCGCCCCTGGTGCAGCCGCTGATGGTCTCTTTCAGTCGTTTCCCACCTCTTTTCAGCCATAACGCTCACGTGACTCTTGTACGCATGCACATGTGCAAACTAGCATTTGAGCTCTCGCACATGTGCACACACTTACCAAAAGGAAAACTCAAAGTAGCAGTTTCTTTATTGTTAATATAACACGTTTGTCTTCTTTAGCCGAGGTTCAGACTCCAGGATTTAGCAGCAGTTTACACAGACCTGCTTCTATTCTATCAATGAGAGACAAACACATTCCTAAAGGATCATGACATCATTTTGGAGACCTGTGCACTTAGAACATCTCATCAATACTTGATGAGATGCTGATGTACATATAATCTTACATCTTGTTTTTAAAACGTGCAAAACCTGTACATTTTAGCCTTCTTAGCATTATACCCCCACCCACAAAAAAAATAACCTGAGTTGGAGGGTCAACAATGCACCTCATGCAAGCTCTTTGCCAATAGAACCAGTATCACACCCATCATTTGTTTGAAAAAGTACCAAATTACATCCAAATCCGACTCTTCCTTCTAACGCTTATCTTCTATCACTCTGTTCCTGATAGAAATGGCAAAAGAGCGTCCAGGTCCTGTCAGGTATTTGGGAAAGTCCTCGACTTTAGCGAAGCCGCAGCCAGTGGTGACATACGGATGTGCCATATGGTCCTGGCCACCAGCCTCATCTCCTCTGTCTGCAGAACGTTGTGGAGGATCAAATTGTTTCACCCTTTGTCTCATTCCACACTCCTCATTATCGTCTCTTCATTTCAGCTCTTCCGACTCAACCCTTCCCTCGCATGCGTCTTCTCAGCGCACCTTGCCGATTGTCTAGGCACATCTGTCTTTTTATTTTTATTTTTTACCTTTCTATTAGGCTTGACAGCCGTCTCAGCCGACTCGCTGTAAAGTGCAACAGCTGACAAAGCTGATATTTCTCTGGCTGTCGACATCACATGCTGCTGGTTATCAAGGAGCGGCGTGATCAAAGCCGCGGCACCCTGACAACGGCTAAAACAACGCCGCCGCGGTCCAGCGCCGTGTGAAGAAGATTTGGGTAAAAGAAGCACGACTCAGAAAGAAGTTTCAAATCTGTTTTATCAGCTTGGCCTGTTTGCTGATGTCACATCAGGAGAAGACTTTATTGAGTCAAAAAAAGAGAGTTGGCAGATCAGAGCTGCGTTTAATGGAGAGTATCTGGAGATTAAGCTCCTATATATCTGCTTCCATATGGTCTCGCCCCTGTGACAGCCGTTGCTTTAGGAAGGGACTCACATCTGCAGCCTCTTCTGGAAGAAAGGCGGCGGTTTAAGATCCGCAGCCCTGTCGTCACTCCTCTGCCTTCCCCAGGGGTGAGAGCCAGATTCTGAGGGAGATCAAGTGAGGGCTCCAGAGAGTTTTCACGGAAATGAAGGCCCTCTTAAAAGACACCCACAGGGTTCTGCTGGCCAGCTTTGCCTTCTGTTGCATCACGCCTGGCAGAAAACCGAGTCCCCAGGTTAAGGACAGCCGGAGAGAGAGGAGGGGGGAGCGAGATGAGAGGAGACGACGTTAAAAAAAAAAAAAAAACATGAGCCCTGGAGGAAGTTTTTCCAAGCACCTTTGTGGCGTTGCCATATTTCCTGTCTCTCCTTTAAGGGGATTTTCTGTCCGTCTTATTCTTTGAGTCTTTATTTCTTTTCTTTTTTTTTATTTTATGATCCTGCATCTCTCTTTTTCTGCAGGCGCTGCAGCTCTTTTTCATACTGTGCCAGGTTTCGTCTAGCCAGGGCTCTGTCTCTCACCCTTTCTCCCCACGTCTTCATCTCACTTCTCCAACTTCTTTCACTTTTTGCCACCCCTCTGCACCGCTCTGCCTCGGTGTGGTTCTGTTTCTTCCCGTCAGTACAGTGTCACTCGTCTCCTCATCATTACTGCCGGCTCTTTTGTGAGCTTCTCTTTCTCTGAATCCGTTTGATCGGGAGCCAGAGAGCCGTTTCTTCTGTCTCTGCTCGTTAAAACACGATCTAAGTTTTTGTCATTTTCTTTCTCTCTTGAGGTTCTGAAGTGATACTACAGATGTTTTCCCTCCTCTGGTTATCAAACCTTTGCTGTGTTTGTAGCCACTGCTAACACTATGCTAGCAATGCTAAAACTGGCCTTGAATGCACTCCTGGTTCTCTTGATATCCTTTGAATTTTTAGTTATGCATTTGTTGTTGTTATTTGTCTTCATACCTTCACCTGTGTTGATAAAAATTTGCATAGAACTTGTTCAGGGTTTTTCCCCCTTTGTTTTGCAGGTTTTATTCCACCGCCACTTCAGTTTGCTTTTTGATCTATTTTCATCTCAATGTTTTGCGATCTTTTCATATTTTTATGTATTGCTGTTTCCGCTCGGTGATAATATGTATCTTTTTTCATGTAATTTACCATTTAGCATATATGGGCTGGGATTTGCTGTCAGTTCCTGATACTCTTGAGCCTCAGATAATACCCCTTACTCTGCAAAAAGTATTTCTGTTTCCATAATTAAACAGGGGAATAAAACTTTTCATGTTTTATTAAAAGCCTTGGCATTTCAATTTATAACTTTCACAGATGACCGGTGCGTACAGATGAGGACTGAAGTTTATAATAGTAGTCAGGGAAATAGAGGGGAAAAAATGTTGCGTAATTTTTCTGTTGCCATCTTTAAAATAATATCATTTTTTGTGTGTGTAAGGGACGCTGGTCGAGTACAAAACGTGGAGGGTTCAGGGTTTTTCTTTACATTTTCATGTGATTTCCACACCAAAGAGTCCTTCAAATTCAAACTGGAAGATAAAGGTAAAGTTTTCCATCTAAAGACGCCGTTGCTCAGCATGATGCAAAGCTCATATACATTTTAAGTTCACTAAAGCTTACGTTTAATTAACTAGCTGGAGTAAAGATTCCCTCTATCCATCCATCCATTGCCTATACCAGGGACCTGCAACCTTTATAGTCCAAAGAACTATTTTGCCTACAGTCCACTAGGCCTGGCCAAGAAAGGTAGCAGCACACATTATTGTGGACAAGACAGACAGCAGCAATAAAACAACCATTAAAATACATAAAATACAAATAATCTGGCATATAAAATTGGCCAGGATTCTTTGTAACAGTAACAGGTTTAAGATGTTAAACACAGGCACTGTTCGAAACATTTCCATTTCAGTGATACCAGGGATTCTAGCTGTAGATTTTTCCTTAATGGTTTTATATATATATATATATATATATATATATATATATATATATATATATATATATATATATATATATAGATAGATAGATAGATAGATAGATAGATAGATAGATAGATAGATAGATAACTCGCTCAAATCCGTGTTGTGTATTTCATTTTAGGTCTGATTTGGGTCATTTTAAACCTGATAAAAACCAGATTATTTACACTGGAAACTGGGATGTGAGAATGGGGGCAAATATACATTAAAAAAAGATCTTCCTGTAAACGTACAACTCTTACCAGCTGCCTGTTTCCATATCTGCCCGGACGTGTGTGATGAATTATCTCAGGTATAAAGAATCCATTAGTCCTCCCGTCTCCTCGTGAGGAAAATTCTCCAGTTTGTGATGTTCCGCCCAGCGAGGAACACGTTTTCTCTCATCGGCAAATTTTCCTCCCTGTTTAATGTAATCAGGTAATGTGCAGTGTCTGTGGTGCAGCGGTTCCTCCTCTGATAGCCGCGGCCTCTTCCCGGGGAACAGTGGGTAATATTTTCCCAGTGAATGATCACGTTCGTTATTCCAGCGGTGTAGCAGCAGAAAATCAATATGAAATCAAATTAATATCTCTCCTCCGTTCCCCCAAAAAGGAACACTGAGACTCGCTCCTGTAGCGCCATCCGTCATCTGAAAAATCCAGACGTGCTCTGTAGCCAACAAACCGTGTGGGGATATGAATGAGTAATGTTCCTCTGTGCCTTAACAGCTATTTCCCTGAGTGCCCTTGAGCAAGTCACTTAACCTCCCACTGCTCCAGTGGAGCAACACGAGGAGATCAGCGGGAGGTAAAAGCTATTTTTCTGCAGAACTGTGCGAAGTGAACTACAACTATGCTGCAGAATTAAAGAAAGGATAAAAGCTTCTTTTTTTTTCTGTTTAAAACCCCGACCAAGTGTCATTAAAAGCCAGCACAGCGAGCATCTGACGCTTTCTTTGAAAAAGAAGCATTATAAAGTTGATAAAAACTAGTTTTGTAACCCTCAGTCCACTTAGGCGCTGCGTATGGTGAGTTCCCAGTAAAAAGGGAGGGTAAACTTTGGAGAACAGCGTTGTGGTAAACAGCTGCAGGAGGTCATCACCTGGAGAGATTAACTTCAAAATGTTCAGTCGTCCCTCAGTTCTTTGAATCTTCTCTGCGCGCAGCCAGACTTTCATCCGTTAAAGGGCTCTGGATCCACATTTCTTTAAACTTTGCCTGCTTTCTTACGCTCTCAGACGGTGCTCGACCATTTTCAGAGAGACGTTTTATGATACAGAGAAAGAGAAACATCTGTTTTACATTTCATCTTTACATACGAGTCAAGTAGCAGAGTTAGCAAAAAAATAAAAAGTGCAGACTGTATGAATATTTCATGAAGAAGCTTTTCATACGGAGACTTTTCTAAGAGAGTCCATGCTGGCCGGTGTTTTGGTTTCTTGTTCATTCCACAGGAAGGAAAACCTTTTTTTTTTTTCATGCTCGCCTTTAAACGTTTGTTTGTAACACCGTCAAACGGCTTTATTCACACCCGCTGTGATGCGTTCGATCTTTAGCAGCAGAAAGAGGAAAACATGCTGCACTTCCCTTTAACTCTCAAATGTGTGGCGCTGCTGGGAAAAAGTTTGTTGGCTGGTTCCGGTTCCGGTGTCGGCTTCAGCGGGTCCTGACTGATTTCTCCCCAGCTGAATGTTCTGGTTCTGTGACTGCAGCTTGTTGGTGCTTTACATTCCCTTTATTCTCTCCAGGTGGGATGATCCGATGATGATTGTGTGTATTAAATGGAGGCTTGTTGGTTAGTATCAGTTGCTTCTTACACTGCAAAAACAGAACTTAAAATAAGTAAAATGTTCTTAAAATTTGTGTATTTGTCCTTGATTTGAGCAGGTAAATCAGACTATTTGCCGATGGAACAAGATTTTTGCACTTAAAAGAGGAGCAACTCATCTCCATCATCTTATTTCAAGTGCAGGATGTCTAATTATCTTATATTAGGGGTCAAAATACTCATTCCATTGGCAAATAATCTTATTTCCCTGCTAAAATCAAGGACTAATACACTAACTTTAAGAACATTTTACTTATTTTAAGTTCTGTTGTCTACTTATTTGTAGGTCCGGCTTTGCAGTGTAGACCTTAATGAATGCACTCACTGCAAAAAGGAACTAAAAGTAAGTGACATTTTCTTGAAATTAGTGTATTTGTCCTTGATTTGAGCAGGGAAATAAGACTATTGGCCAATGGAATAAGATTTGTGCACTTTAGATAGGAACAATTAATCGCCATCATCTTATTTCAAGAGCAGAATTCCTAATTATCTTATTTTAGGGGTAAAAATACTAATTCCATTGGGAAATAGTCTTATTTAGCTGCTCAAATTAAGAAAAAATATGCTAATTTTAAGAAAATTTTACTTGCTTTTAGTTCCCTTTTTGCAGTGCCGTAGGCATCTGAGGTCCAAAAAATGTTTTCACACCTTGTTTTCATGTCTGAAGAAAAAAAAACACAGATAAAGCTTATTTTAGGAATTCCTGATTGTCTTTGCTCACTTCTATTCTGGTTTTCTTCTTTCCTCCACAGTGCAACAATGACTATGCCCCAGTGTGCGGCTCCAACAACAAGAACTACCAGAATGAGTGTTTCCTCCGCAGAGACGCCTGCAAGCTGCAGTCTGAAGTCCTTATTATGTCAGAAGGAGACTGTCCTGCCGGTATGTGCCTTTAAATCATAGCACACACACACACACACACACACACACACACACACACACACACACACACACACACCTGCAGAGGAGCTTAATGTCGACACGCCCAGGCAGAACACTGAACAAATGCACAAGCAAACGTGATTAGGAAGAACGTTTTAACGTTAGGAGGCAACGTTCCCGCTGCGTTTCCACGTGTGGAGTAGAAAACCCAAGCAAATTGCAAAATAATGAAAAATCAATCCAGTTTTAACTTTGTTTCATATTCAGGCTGCGTGTTTAACTGTTTGGAATTCAATGAGGCTTCCCCGAGCTGCAATATTACCATTTAAAAGACAAAAGGACGTCTAGGTGGCGAACAAACTGAGGTTTAATGCGACTCACCGAGCAGCAGCCCAGAGTTTCCTCCACATGCAAACAGGGTTAGGCCCGTCTAATAAGACGTACGGTTTACTTAAAGAGTGCATTTAAAAAATCTTCAGGGTAATCTTCCTCGCTGACTATGATGCACAGCGGATGACCTCTTCCTCCAGAAGCTCTGCTCAATGCAGAGAAACATAGATAACTAAAGCAAGACTCAGAGACGTTGATACGTCCCTTACTCCCTAACCCTGATCCGCTCCTTCATGTTGGAGATGAACCTGTGCACCAGATCCTGCCTCATGGTGACCCATTCGTGTCTTCTCCCTTGCATCTTTGCTGGGAAATCCACCGATCCTCATCAAACTGTGCCTGAAATGTTGGAAAGATGTTGTTCTTGGACGACGTCGCTGGTTCTTGCTCTAACCTCTTGGACCTCCAGAAGCTTCTTGTCTGCAGAGCAACCTCTCAACGTGAGGTTTATGATGATACAGAAAACAGTTTGTCCAGCTGCAATACCCTCTGCAGCAATTTCCTTTGTCTGAGGTTGTTTTCGATTTAGCGTTATCATGGCTGCGGCCATAATGGATGAAACCTTTGCTCACACAGAGACAGTGAGGCTGATCATGTTGTGGCATCGACAGAATTACAGTAAGAATCTGTTATTTTAGGCCCTTAAAGCTCTTCTGTATCAGTTTTTATGCATCTGATCATTTTTCATAGTAATTGTAGAACGACTGTCAACAGCGCTGCCTCTGCCTAAAACCTTTGACCAGAACTGAACTGTTACTGAACTGCAGGTACCAGAGATTCTCATTAAAACCGGCGGCTCACAGTGTAAAAAAAATAGACATCCAGAGACAGAAAGGGTAGGGCGAAGAAAAAGTTACATTACTGACCAAAAATAACAGAAAGTATCTGACCAGCTAGATTATTTTAGCACTGATAAAAAATGGCATTTTCAAAGTGTCATAAAGACATTAAGTAGAATGTTATTTAAATGTCAAGTGTTGAAAGTCACCTGGGACGTTCACTGACTCTCCGCTCTCAAACGGCGGCGAAGCCAGAAATTATCTTTGTTTTTGTTTTTTATGGAACAAAAAAAAAAACCAGCACCGATCTGCGGCTCAAGCCCAACAAATCACCGACCTTGATGTGAACGTGTTTGTATGTTTTCGTCTTTCGCCCTGTGTGGTTTTGCCATTGCGTACTGATTTTAGGCGCTTCGGTCACCATTAACGAGGATGTTGGAGAGAGCTACACAAAAAACGATGGTTGACTGATTGCAACGTGAGTGAACGGCTGCACAGCCACCTTCGCTCTGAACCACAGAACTGTTTTTTTTTTATTATTATTATTATTATCCTCAGGAATAATAGGAAGCTGGCCAGAACTGAAGAAGCTGGACGGGGCAGAGTCGTTTCTGATTTTAGCCGCAATGAAGCTTCCTGTGTGGCCTTGGCTCGCGGCTCTACTTTCACCTTATGAATCAGCAATTTAATCTTCACATGTTTGCCATGTTTAGGCATCAACGCTTAAAGCTTTAAAGCAAGCGTGATGTAAGCGTGGTCCAATTAGCATCCTCGTTAAAAACATGCTTTATTCGTCTGTTTGAAGGTTTTTAGACCACACTGCAAAAACGGAACTAAAAGTAGGTAAAATCCTCTTGAAATCAGTGTATTTTTCATTTATTTGAGCTGGTAAATCAGACTATTTGTCAATGGAATAATATTTTTTGCACTTAAAATAAGAACATTTCATCTCCATCATCTTATTTCACGTGCAGGATGTCTAATGATCTTATTTTAGGAGTAGACGTTCTCATTCCATTGGCAAATAGTCTTATTTAGGTGCTCAAATCAAGGAAAAAAATACAAATTTTAAGAAAATTTTACTTACTTTTAGTTCCCTTTTTGCAGTGCAGAAAAGATGCTGAATAGGGTTCCGCCTCCTCGTAAGCAACCTGATCCTTCCACCTTTAGCGGGCAGGTGATTTCAGATATTATTCACTGCTCTAACATGGATCTACCAACTAAAATAACTGGGTATAGTGGTGAGTGTCCCTACCTCTCATTCACGAGGGCGGGGTTTGAATCTCGACTGCTGAGTTCTGTCAAATGGGGGTGTGGCCTAATGTTTAGAGCATTGTGCTTGTGTCCTGCACTGCAAAAACGGATCTAAAAATAAGTAAAATATTCTTAAAGTTAGTGTATTTATCCTTGATTTGGGCAGGTAAATAAGATTATCTGCCAATGGAATGAGTATTTTGACTCCTAAAATAAGATAATTAGACATCCTGCACTTGAAATAAGATGATGAAGATTAATTATTCCTATTTTAAGTGCAAAAATCTTATTCCATTGGCAAATCATCTTATTTACCTGCTCAAATCAACGACAAATACACTTATTTTAAGAAAATTTGACTTATGTCTTGTTCCGTTTTTTTTGCAGTGTGGAGGTTCTGGGTTAAACGCCCACAGACTGCCACGCTGGGTCCCTAAGCAAGACCTTTAAACCCAGATTGCTCCCCGGGCGCTGCACAGTGGCAGCCCACTGCTCCCGTAGGGGATGGGTTAAATGCAGAGAACAAATTTCATTGCAATGTGTGTTGCAATGACAATAAAGATGATTATATTATTATATGAAACAGGCAGTTTTATCAGATGCATATCATTGCCTTCTATTTAATTCCCTCTCCTCTGCTATCGTCTATGGGTGCAGGCAGTTCTCATGCGATCAGCGCCGGCTTGTGCTGTTATTCGGCTGACCAACGGAGATTTTATTTAAATGCACAGACGGTGATTCCAGCGGCCGTGTCGCTTGTTCTCTGTAATGAAGACGCCAGACACTTTTTCCCCCTTTACAGCCTTTTATTCGTTGTGTTTTATGAGCACGTTTCCTTAATGGCATCACCTGAGGTGTTCATCTGTCCCCTTCTGGCAAGAAAAAGACTTGGTGTAATTTTTAGACATAATTGGGATTAGAGTCTGCTGATGGTGTTTGGTGCTGAAGCGGCTGAGTGGGCGTCATCAGTTAGGAAAGGTCACGCACTCCATTAGCTGTGTTGTGAAGAGCCGGAGCGTTTTTATAAAGAATGCGTCACTGTGTTTGATCAGCGCACTCTGCGTGAGTGTTTCTGGTCCTCTGGACCTCCCCTGCTGAATCCCGGCCGGTGGGCAATATAGTCCCCATTTCAATGTGAAGCATAGTTTTAGATCTATAGATGGGACTGAAACTCTAGACACTGATATAACCGAGAAACTGAGATATACTGTACCTCCTCCAATGTTTGGACCGAGCTAAGTAAAAATCCATTTAGTCCTTGTTAGTTAATTAATATTTCATATTATTTGTACCCATAAGCCTCCATGTAGCTGCAGCTAAAGAGGGTAGAACTGCTTCTGTTAAGCTTCAGAGGAAAGTAAAGCAAAGACGTTGAGCTAAACAGACTCTTAATGAGCAGAAGTCTCACTGGGATGACTCGTAGATCTACAGGAGCCCAGTGGTGACCCTAAACATGCTGGGCAGGCCTCCAAGCGTGAATAAAACATTTATTGTGAAGCGGCGTTTGGGGATCTTTTCTGACCCAACGAGCAGAAGGAAACAGTCGCAGTAAGATCCTTTTAAATTCCTTATATTTCCACCTCAGAGACCAATTCGGCATCCTTTTAGCAGCACCAGTTGGGAATCCTGGACTTTATTTTTATTAAAGGGCCGCAGAACAAAAACACCACAGGTGGACTGTAATAAAGCTTTATGCAAGTTTTATTTCTATGTATAACACTCTGCGAAAGCAGGGTGCCTTTATTCTACCGCTGTTCTTTTTCATTTTATCAGGCCAGTTTAACATGTTTAATCCTTAAATGACATATTTAAAGGGATGAGCTTGTTGAGCAAAAGCAGCAACGCCCACGGAGGAATATACCAATTAATGAGTCACGTTTTGAATAATGTGCTTAGTTGTGACTGAGTGAATCCACCGGCGAGGTGTTGCTTGCTGATTTTTTATTTTAAACATTTTTTTTTTTTTTTTTTTTTTTTAGAGCTAGGTGAATCAGAGCTTAAGCCAAGATTGGATGTTGGCTCGAGTGGAGCAGGCGCTGACTCAGTTAGCCTCTCTGACAAGCTGCCGGCAGAAGTCCATTAAAGGAGCCGTGAACGGGCCGGCTCAGCAGAGGGAACGTGGGGAGACGGAGGTGGAAGTTGGGCAACAGTGTGTGTGTGTCTGTGTGTGTTTGTGTGTTTGTGTGTAAAACAGAGCTGAATGCAGTCACATGAACCATCAAGCCTGTTTTCAACTCCTTTGCTTGTGAGTGAGATCCTGTTGAAGCCATGTGACGACAGCAAGAGTGTGTGTGTGTGTGTGTGTGTGTGTGTGTGTGTGTGTGTGTGTGTGTGTGTGTGTGTGTGTGTGTGTGTGTGTGTGTGTGTGTTGCCCATTTCTGAATCGTTTGACAGAGTCAAAAGCATAAACACTATTTTCTTTCATACAGCAAGCAGCACTTTAGAGAACCTAATTCGGGCGTTTGAACGGCGATGCTGTTGTGGTGGCGCTCCAGAATGGGGGACGTTCTCTTTATTCTGGCAACAACTGGCAACGAGGTCACTGTACACAAGTGTTCAGTGTGTGGGAATGAATAGACAGGCTACGGCGGTCACACCATCCCTTCACAGCCGCTTCTCTCCTCTGTGATTTATGACTAAATTAACTTTTCTTGACAACAACACAATAACACATTGGCGCTAATGTAGCTCGCTGCTCCCAGACGACTTTAAGCTATTTCATTCTGAGCTAAATCTCCAGTGCTGGATAAATGGACCCCCCTTCTCCTCCCCTTTCCTTACAAATTTCTTCAGCCTTTGCTTTTTTATCACACTTCAGTTTCAGAGCCTCAAACCCCTCCTTAACCTGCCTTATTAAATCATGAATTAACTGTGATCTGCCATATTTAGCCACACCGAGTTCTATCAACAGACCAGTAGAATCGAGAAATCCCTTAAACAGTCTGACAACAGACCACCGTTGCTACATGCATGCTCAGAATGAGGGATTGCTGCAAAAGCGGCAACACAATGCAATTGACGGTCCACCGTGTCGACATGCTGGCCTGGAGATGCTTCCTGGTTAGCTGGAGGAAATTCCTTGGCACCGACTTGGACCGTCGGATGGAGAGCTTTAGCAGGTTATGACAGGGAGCCTGCTGGGGCTTTAAGATCAGTCATTAATCTGCATGTTTCTAGATGTCTTACATGACATATTTAATGGTCAGATTATAGTGCTTTTAGCCATTTTTCAGGGCTATAGGTGGCACTAGTGGTATTTAAATTCAAAGTCCAAATTAGGTATGTTGGTGAAGATTCTCCGTCATCCAGGTCATGGTCAATACCGTAAAGGTTAAAATATAAAACACTTTTTAAAGTGTTTTATGTTGTTAAATGGCTTTAACGACCGCCCATTACTAAGGGGTGGACCTGTTTCGATTGAATTTGCATGTTATCTAAGCCATTGCAAGGCTTTTGTTGGGCAATGGTATAAAGCTTGTTACTCCACATTACTCCAGCCTTTTTGAATTGAGAAAGCTTCCTGGAGAGGAAGCGAAACGTCTTCAACTACGGAAAACAAGTCCAGTTGCTTTGTTTTTTACTTTTTTTGGAATGACCATAACCTGGATGACTGAGAATCTTCACCAGCATAAAACACTTTCAGATTTAAAATAGAAGTCCAGTTTTTTGTCTTTTTTTTAACAGTTTTTTGGATCCAAATTGAGTAAAAAAAGTGAGAGCCAGATGATGAAAGTTGAGTATAAGCACAATAAATGAAATGTCTCCAGTTTCCAGCTCACACAGAAAGGTTAATGCGGAAGTTCTGTGGAGCCAGTGCTGTGAAATTACATCAAATGGGCCTTTTGCAATGCTGGAGCTCTGTAGATTTCAGTGTGGGACCATGACAGGATGCCACCGCCGCAACAAGTGTGGTCCTCATGACTAAATATTCCACCTGTCACCTGTCAGTGGTTTTATAACGGAGAGTAAGTGCAGAGTCAACAGCTACAAACCCACAGACTTCATGGTTCTGCACATTAGCTCAAGGACTGCGCTCAGAGAGCTTCATGACATCACTGTCTGCTCAGTTATCTAGTTTTTTACAGTTGTTGACCCATAGCTGGTAAACATTGTACTTTTTTTTATGTGAAATATGGTTAAAACATTTTTTCAGAGTCGGGACGCTCTCCACACTGGCGTTCCACGGTTAATCTGAGCTCCCGCCGTCACTAAGACGCCCCTGCCTGTGTGGGAGCGGCTTTATATAACCGCTAAACACGACGCTTTCATGTGGGAAACAATGGTGGGCGGTAACTTCTGTAATGTAGTCTGTTTGGGCTCTCTGATTGGTTGATTGTCCCAGCCAGATCTCCTTAAAATACACGGAACATGGAGTGTGAACGAGTCACGTTGGTACCAGCTGGCTGAGAGGGAGCACTGCTGACCACGCTTCGCTTCTGATCTGTTGCTGTTTCGCTCTCTCTCTCCACCCCGGCTCTCCGTGGTCTGAAATCCCATTAGCTGTAAGAGTGCACAATATAATGGATATGTGTCATCTGGGCTGTGTTTAGCGCTGCTTTCCTGCTAAAGGGGCAGATATTATAAAACAAACGTTGCAGTTAAACAGAAAAGCCATAGTCATGAGGTGCTGGGGGTAAAGAAAAACCACAAACCTGTCTAGGGTATGGATTTAAGCCTTTACTGCAGTTTCTGTTTAGAGAGCAGCGGACGTAGAGACGTTTGACTGACTATTCGGGTCACTTCTTCGGGTCCTTGCGTTATATTTCCAGCATCCTCGGAGAAACTTTGGCATTCATGTTTCTGCGACATTAATATTCCCACTTCCCGTTCTTCTTCGTCAGTCTCCAGCATATCCAAAGCCAAATGCGTGTCTGTTTAGCTGCGGAGCGCGCCGCCGTGTGTGCCATTCTGTGCCGTCTCCTCAGTCGCTTCGCAGGAGCTTTTATGGCTGTAAAGAGCCATCTGCTGCTGCTGGAGATGACACCGACGAGGCCGCTTTGTCAGGGCAGAAACAGCGAGCCCAGTGGAGTAAATCTCTCCAACAAGCTGAATGGGACGTTACTGTTGGACGGTTCAGTTCACTAACTAAGAATGGGCCATAATGATATCAAGCAATCCATCGAAGGCTGGAAACGAGGGGTTGGAATATGAGTGGATGAAAGGAGGCTGGGATACAGAAACCCACACAGCTCCTGCATTTCATTTTAATTACAAGAATTGGCAGAACAAGCTTGAATTAATTGTGGATTCTTTCTAATCCATGCAGGTTCAAAAGTGTCCTCATAAGCTTAAATGTGTCTGTTTTAGAAAGTCAATTATGTTTAGAAAGCCAAGGCAGAGTAACATCTGGTTAGTCATCCAAATCAGCTTGTAGCAGCGTTTGTGTAGCAGCACTTATTGGACTGATGAATACTCTAAACAACGGGAAAGTTCAAGAAGGTCTAAGATGGAGAATTGCAAATGTGCACTAAGTGGGAAAACCTTTTTTTCAGCACTTTTCTGAATCTCCACATGCCTTGCAGCCGTTTTAGTGAGGACACAGGCGGCGGCGTTCTCCATCAGCTGCAGCTGTATTAATTTACTTGTTAGGCAGACCTGTAAGGACAGCTTTGCAGAAATCAATTCAACTAAAAATAAATGCATGGTTGAGTTTTGCAAGATCCTGCTGAGACATTGGTCCTTTAATCCTGGAAATATTTTTTCAGGTGATATAAGGCCCAAGCTCTGAGTCCATCATAACACCGAGATTTTGGCGCTGATCTTTGATTTCTAGCTGTAGTAACTGAAGCTGTATTGTAATTCTTGATAGATCCTCCATTGGGCCAAAAAGGAGCTGAAGAAAATTATGTTATTAATTTGTTTTATGCATCTAGCCAATGCTCTGATAGGTTTATGGTCACCTGGTGACATTGTAATGTAGAGCTGTGTGTCGTCTGCATAGTTATGGAAACTGATGTTGTTTTTTGTTGTAATCTGAGCCAAAGGGAGCACATATAGATATTGAACAGGAAAGGTCCCAAGATGAAACCTTGTGGGACCCCACATGCATTTTTTTGTAGTCTATGATTTAGAGTTACCCGCTGACACATCAAAATTCCTGTTCTTCAAGTAAGATTTAAACCAGCTAAGTGCTGTGCCAGAAAGGCCGGCCCAGTTTTCCAGATGCTCTGATAAAATTGAGCGATCAACAGTATCAAAGCCTGCACTGAGGTCCAATAATACCAGCACTGTGGTTCTTCCATAGTTTGCATTTATATGGATGTCACTGAGCAGCTTGACCTTCATGAGCATGAAAACCTGACTGGGAAACGTCAAAGCAGCTGATCACTGTTAAAAAGGTATTTAACTGTTGAAACAGCTTTTTTAATAATTTTACTGATGAAGGGGAGGTTTGAGATGGGCCTGTAGTTCAGCAGTAGCAACATGTCCAAGTTGCTCTTTTTCAACAATGGTTCAATAATTGCAGTTTTTAAGGCCTGGGAGAAAACACCTGATGGAAAGGATGTTTATTGTTTTAATTAAATCAGACGCTATAACAGGCAACACCTTCTGGAGAAAACCTGTGGGGAAAATATCAAGACAACAAATGAATGAACTTAACTGATGAAAAATGTCTGCCAAACCTTTGTAGTTTATTTTGCAGAATTCAGACATTTTAGCAGAATTAGTTCCAAACAGAGACAGTATTAGCACTGGATCTGACATTGTTTGAACAAACGGACCTTCTCATACTGTGTATTCTCTCAGTAAAGAAGTTATTAGATTTGAGTTCAGCCACCACAGACACTGGAGGGTTTGTTAGCCTGTCAGCTGTGACAAAGATAATTATTATGACTTTTGTTGATAGTCTCAGAAAAGAAAGATTATCTTGCATTTTTCAGTTTTAGGTTATATCTGTGAAGTCTGTCTTTAAAGATGTCGTAGTGAACCTGGAGTCCAGTCTTTCACCACCTTTGTTCGGCTTTTGTAGCGACTTTGTTTCTGACATTGTGTTTTTATCCTTTTGTACGGCACCTTGAGTGTCCAGAAAGACACCTTTTGAATAAAATGTATCATTTTTAGTGGGGAGGAAAACTCCCCTTTAACAGGAAGAAAAGCCTCCAAAGTCAGACTCCATCAGATCCTCCAGGTTGGTCAGAAAGTTTCCTCTCTAAGGAAACCCAGCAGGTTGCATCAAGTCTCTCCAAGCAGCATTCACTCCTCCTGAATGAGCGTAGAGCCACAGTGGACAGTCGTCTGCATTGTTGATGGCTTTGCAGCAATCCCTCATACTGAGCATGCATGAAGCGACAGTGGAGAGGAAAACTCCCCTTTAACAAGGAGGAGAACCTCCAGCAGAACCAGAACCAGGCTCAGTGTGAACGCTCATCTGCCTCCACCCACTGGGGCTTAGAGAAGACAGAGCAGAGACACAGAAAGCTCAGAAGCTCACATTGACCCAGGAGTACTTTCTATGTTAGAGAAGACAGAGCAGAGACACAGAAACTCAATGCAAGACTGTCAGTAAACATTAGCGGGCGCCACACAAACAGTTTTAGACACAAATGCAGGATTTCAACAAATATGCAGTTATTAAAAAAAAATAATAATAATGACCATGACATGTAGACATCGCTGTACAGCATCCATGTTAACAGTTTACTGGTAAAAAGATGATGATTAAACGGGAATTATCCAGTAATGGGTTAATGGGGTTCATTCAGCTTCCTAATCAGTAAATTCCACAGAGTAGTCCCGGTAAAAAGTTAAGA
>NC_046367.1:41299625-41393502 GCF_011125445.2 Fundulus heteroclitus
AAAATCCATCATTTATTTAAGTGCTTTAGTCAACAGATTTGATTAATGTTTGTTACGACAAACTTTTGCCAAAAGAGCAAACTTAGAAATGCATCTTTGACTTTTGGTCAATCTTTTTACATCATAAGGCAGATGAGGCTTTTTTCATCCCTGACAACAGCTTGCATTGTTTAACAAGTTAAAAGGGAGAGTACTATATATTTTTGCTAAAAAAACAGTTAAAGGTTTTACATTGCTACTGCAAACATTATTTATTTTAAAGCTTTTATACATTTTACCAGGAGTGCCAACAATTATGTCTACATCTTTATGATCATATTCATCGGCACAAATAAACACTTCAGACCTTTAAAATATGTATGAGACAATGCGCTGCTGGAATTATTGATGTCTGAATGCTGAAGTTAAAAAGCAAATTAAAACCTAAAGATTGCTAAATAAAACCATATCATTTTCAGTACAGTCATTGTAAAGCCAACTCAGTCTCATAAACATCATCTGTGGTCCTGCTTGGTGCTGGGCTGAAAATCCAAATGCAGGAAGACTGCAGACGACAGTCAGAGTAAAAGTGCAAACACGTTTAATATAAATTAGCCGTTTGAATACGCAGAAAACTTGTCAGATCCAGACTTATCCTCCACTCCCAAAGTCTGTTTGGACCAAACAGTTCTGAAAACTCTGATTCTTCTTAGGAGTCTGAGGGTCCTGAGGGCGCGATGACTCTGAGAACGCAAGGGTTCTAATACCTTAGAGGTAATCAGAGTTCTGTGTAGTAAAAAGCTGTAAAAAGTTACTGTATATTGGCTTCCTAACAGTCCTGGGGATAGAGACTGACGATTCAGAGGAGTCTGAATGTTTTGGAGTGATAAGTGACACTGGGGGTTCTAAGGACTCAGGACAACATAAATCAAGGATGTCAGATGTGTTTTGAAAAGTATGATGCTATAATGTTTTTACAGAGCAACCACCACCAGCTCCTTGTGGTCAAGGAATTACGCCTCAGGGCGTGGCACCCAGCAGTCCTGTTCTACTCAGAAGAGTAAAAAGATCCAGAACTGGAGTCCAGTAGTCTGTCCTAGCGCAGTTCAGCATGCACCAGGAAATGAATGTGTATTATTCAATACAGTTTAATTATTTAATGAAACTTAGATAAACCAGGTTGGCATACTTTCATGATTGAGTGCATTTTGAGAACACAATGGTGTTGTGGTTTTATCTAAGTTTGATTTGCAAATATTGTTCATATTTTATCTCAGTAAACACCATCGTCACCAAAACAAATGTTCATTTTTGTCTATAAAAACAATCAGAATTAGCTGGACCATTTCTCTGAACTTGCCTCTCACAATATGGCGGACACGCTGACATCATTTCTGCTCGGCACGTCAATGCAGCGGTCCCTGTTCTCTGTCTATAGAGGCAACAGCGCGTAGGCTCCTAATAGAAGCTCTGCACCTTCTTGTATGAGCCGATGTGGCAAGTGAATTTCTCCATTGTGAGATCAATAAAGCCCATCTTATCTTATCTTATCTTATCTTATCTTATCTTATCTTATCTTAAACCTTCTTCACCAGATAAAGTCATGTGCTCACTTCAGATGGAGACAGACTTCCTTTTTATGGGGAGACTTCATGATGGTTTCATATCATAACATCACACCACAATCTTTTACCGTTTCAAAGAAACCATCTGCAGAACGTTTAGTGTTACATCGGTGCTTTATAAATAACATTTTCCATTTACATGTACGAGGAGGGTCACATGACCTCTCTGACCTTTCACCCCCCTTCTGCCCCGTAGGTGGCTCCTCCCCGCCCGTTTGGTTAATGATGGAGCAGCGATGGAGCCCGGGGCAGATCAGCGACTGCAGCACAAAGACGAGGCAGAGGACAGGACGCTGCGAGTCTTTCCAAGGGTTCCTGACTCTTACTGTGTGTTACTGATTGTGTGTCAGGGTAGGGGGGGGGGGGGGGGGGGCTGAAGGGGGGCACAGTGTTCCTCCCTGAGGTCTGTGACGATGAAGCCCAACATTGTGCACGCTTACAATGGTCACACTGTCGACACCATGCGTCTAATTCAATTAGCCTGGAGACGGTGCATAAAGTTCCCCCAGAATTCCTCTGATGAGCCGTGGTTAGCCTCCAGAGTCAGAGGAGCAGTCTGAGCGTGCTCAGTAACCTTTCACACACAATGAGTGAGCCAGTCAGTCAGAGGTCGGACTGTCCACTGCCAGGGCCTGGGCTTTCATCCTTCAAATCGGAGATCACAGCGACGACCGACACGAGGGGTAACCTCGACACGCACAGCGAAATCCTGAAATATTGGGCAAACGCTCAGAAAACCTTTGACATGTTGAAAAATAACACAGAACAGCAATGACCTGCTGAATTGGCTTATGTGCCCTGTGGAACTGGTTTCAGAAGAATTGAATTCAATGTTTCAAAATGGCCTAATGAACCTTGGTTCATAATAAACTCTGTGAACTGGTTAAGAGCAACCAGATGAACTTGTATTTTTATATTTATCAGCTGCCTTAACATAACCTCATTACTTGTTCAAAATAACTTGATGAACCGTTCAATGCAAACAGTTATTATGTAACCCGATGAAGTGGTGCAGGATAATCAGAAGAACTGGTTTAGTATAACCTGGGAAACTGGTTTAGAATGTAGATTAATTAATATAACCGAATCAACCAGAATAACAAGGCCTGATGAACTGGTTTTAATATAACCTGGTAAATTTGTTCATAACAACCTAATGAACTAGTCAATATAGCCTGATGAACTGGTTCAGAATGAACTTATGAACTAGTTTTAATAAAACCTGAAGGACTAATTTAGAAAACTGGTTATTAACCCAGGTGAACTAGTTCAGTATGGCCAGATCAAACTGGATTAATATAACCTGGTGAATTTTTTTTTCACAATAACCCAATTAACTAGTCAATATAGCCTAATGAAGTTGTTCAGAATGACCTTATGAACTAGTTTAATAAAACCTGATGGACAAGTTCAGAAAAAAACAATGAACCGGATCAGAATAAATAGATAAACTGGTTTAGTGCATCTTGGTGAACTGGTTCAGTAAGGCCTGTTGAACTGATTTAATATAAACTAGCAATTTTGTTCACAATAACCTAATGAACTAGTTAATATAGCCTGATGAACTGGTTCAGAATTAACTTATGAACTCGTTTAATAAAACCTGAAGGACTAATTAGAAAACTGGATAAACTGGTTTATTAACCCTGGTGAACTAGTTCAGTATGGCCAGATGAACTGGATTAATATAACCTGGTGAATTTGTTCACAATAACCTAATTAACTAGTTTATTATTGCCTGATAAAGTGGTTCATAATGCCCTTATGAACTAGTTTAATAAAACCTGATGGACTAGTTCAGAAAAAAAACAATGAAACGGATCAGAATAACTAGTTAACTGGTTTAGTGCATCTTGGTGAACTGGTTCAGTAAGGCCTGATGAACTAGTTTAATATAAACTAGCAATTTGTTCACAATAACATAATGAATTAGTTCATATAGCCTGATGAACTGGTTTAGAATGATCTAATGAACTAGTTCAATAAAACCTTATGGGCTAGTTTAGAAAAACCTGATAAACCAGATCTGGTGAACTGGTTCAGTAAGGCCTGATGAACTGGTTTAATCCAGCCTGATGAACTCGTATGTATTAACCAGATGAATAATGATGTAGTTGAGGTCTTTTAAAGTCTGCTGTTGATCTGAATCGGTTTTCTTCAGGTTTACGGGAAGTTTCTTACTCTCACTTTTGCCTTGTGGGTCACACACGGAACATGACCTGCTGGGTCTTTGTCTGAGCCGTCGGGCCCCCGCTCTAGCTACCTGCAGGCTCTGGGCTCTCTGCCAGCTGCACTTCCTTCTCTTCAGTCTTCAGCTCATAAAACTGTCAGGATGCTCGTACTCTCCGTGACCCCTGACCCCATTAAGCTCCCATCATTTCCCTGTTTCACAGTCGTGTGTTCCTGTTGCAGCTGGGATGTCTGGACCTGCAGTCAGAACGAAAGCTTTCAGTCAGAATCTGAAGCTGCGGCAGAATTCGGATCACAAGCGGAAGACTCCTTCTGTCCGTGGAGCCGTTGGTATTTCTGACTCAATGTTTTCTATCTGATGGATAAATAGACGAACCAGAGAACATCTGTTAGAGTGATACATCTCTGTGAGGATCTTGCTAACAAAGCATAGCTGACTTGTACTAATGTCAGAGGTTTATTCCATTAATATCCCGTTAAACGTCTTCATCCTCCAATGGTTCACAATGAATCTACGTCCATCTTCTGCTACACTGTTTACAGCAAACATCATCATCCCTTCCATCCATCCATCCATCCATCCATCCATCCATCCATCCATCCATCCATCCATCCATCCATCCATCCATCCATCCATTCATCCTTCCATCCATCCATCCATCCATCCATCCATCCATCCATCCATCCAACCATCCATCCATCCTTCCTTCCATCCAACCAACCAACCAACCGAACCATTCATCCATCCATTCATCCATCCATCATCCATCCATACATCCGTCCGTCCGTCCGTCCATCCATCCATCCGTTCCGTCCGTCCATCCATCCAACCATCCATTCATCCTTCCTTCCATCCAAACCAACCAACCAACCGACCATTCATCCATCATCCATCCGTCCATCCGTCCGTCCATCCATCCAACCATCCATTCATCCTTCCATCCAACAACCAACCAAACCATCCATCCAGCCATCCATCCATCCATCCATCCATCCATCGGGAAACCATCTAACATGCCGTTGTGTTCAGAATCTGAACCTGTAAAAGACCATTATAGCGTTAATGTCTTTTTAGATGTTCCTCACAGCTGGTCTCTCACTAAGAAATCTATGAGGTGTGTTTTCTATTTTTTATTTTGAGATTGACCTTTAACTCTACATCTCCTTTTGGGTGAGACCCTTTTTTTTTTCTTTCCGTCAAACAAAAGTTTGACCTTGCTGTCTCAGATGTGTGAAACTCTCCCTGTTGGGACAACCTTGTGGCGTGCTGAAATGACGTACTCTGTGATGAACTTCCTCATTCAGCCGACCTCACCTGTGAGAAGCTGCTGACCGCTTTGGTCCTTGTGAAACACTCCGAGTTGTTGAAATGGCTTCCTGTTGATGGAGGTAAGAGCTGCTGCAGAAGAGAACAAACCCCACCGCAGGCTGCCAGTCTGCTCAGGGCGGACCATCTGCAGATAATTCAGCAGGACTCTTTGTTTCTACAGATCCTGGATCAGGTCTGCTGCTGTTCAGCAGATTCAATAGGTTCACACCTGTGCCATAGGGGAACCTCAAAGCTTGATCTTTCTCAAACAGAGAAAACAGAATGATTTAGCAGAAGTAGAAATCAAGTGCTCTCATCTGAACATCTGAATCTTGATCTCTGATCTTTTGCAGTTTCACCTGGTAGAACCTTTCATCTAGTGCAGTTGTATCAGTCTGAAACATTTCAGATAATTTCCATCCTCATCCTCTGGGGAGTTAAGCAAAAACTTTCTGTCAGCGGCAGGAGCTACATCATGTCACCAGAACGTTCTGACTGAATCTGGAAATTCCTCCGAGCTTCCGTTAACCCGCCGTGAAGGATGGAACCACCGCCCACTCAGACTGTTCTCGGATCAGCACCTGAGCCCGTAGGATCTGCCGTCTGACGCCCAGACCCCGAGTATCACCTGGAGTCACCTGATCAGAGGCGGTTATCAGCCGTCTGCAGGAACACCTCCACAGTGTGGAACAGGAGAGATAGCTGATGAAACAGCGCGCCACAGTTTGGGATATAAAAAAAAAAAACAGCAGAGAACACGTGAAAACACTCGTACCTGTTGGAAATAGTGTCAGGGTAGATTGAGCATCACCAGTGGGGGGAAACATCAGAGAGATGATGAAGCTGACTGATGCTTCATTTGGAAGCACTCAGCTCTAATCAACTTTAATAATCCAAATTATTGACTCAGGCTGTTTTTACTTCAGCGTCACACAAAATTGGCTTCAGTTTTTTCTCCTAGAAATCAAACAGGAACTGAGACGCTCAGTCCTGTTTAAGCTGGCAGAGTCCTGATCGGATGATTTGAGATGCCATCTGAGGCACCTGAGTTTATGGTCACCAGAAACAGAATCTGTGTTTAGTTTGGATTTAAAAGTAGAAAAAAAAAAACAGGTCTATGTGAAACATGGTGAGTTTTACTGTGGATTATTTAGAGAAGTAGGGTTTACCCCTGTTAACCCCTGCCTGTGAAAACGCTGTCTGGTACAGGAGGTGGAGCAGGAGGCTGAAAACGTGGAGGAAAGGAAGGATTAACTGACCAACTCCCGGAGGAGAGAGGAAACTCACCGGACCGAAACATGCTGCAAAGGTTTTTTAATTCACTGTAAAGTTTGGCAGAGAAGAAAGTCAGCTGAGGTCCGGTGGACCCTGGAGTGGAGGTGCCTCCAGCCTGGATGAGGATCCGTCAGAAACACCATCAAGCAGCTTGAAAGTGTAAAAACAGCTGTTTGGTTACGGCATGTCACACGATGCAGTGTGATGTTTCCTTTCTTAACCTCTGACCTCCAGATGTGTGCCCGGTATGTGGGAAAACAATTCAGCCTGTCTTTCCTCAGAGAGTTGCAGTTGTTCTCTGAGTTTTGAACTGATTAAATCCTTAGAGAAGTTCAGAGTGAAAAATGTTTGGAGGACACCTGGGAGTTTGTGTCAGACGGCACAAGAAACATCTCTAAGTCAGCCCTGCTTCCTCGCTCTGAGCTTCTGATAAACACTTTTATTTTTTGCTCTAATTCAGTTGATCTGAAATTTAGTTCAATTCAGAGTCTTTTCAGTTCAGTTCACTTCAGATTATTTCAAATCAGACAAATGAAGCTCAACTCAGTTGAGATCCAATCCCATTCATCAATGTCTGTTCAGTTTAATTGAGTTCTGTACAGTTTTGTCTGTCCAGTTCATTTAAAGGCAGACTGGACAATATTTCCTGAAACATTAGTACGAACTTTAAAGTTCCTTTTTGAAAAACTGCGGCGTGCGCAAGACCTGTCTTACCTGCTCTGCAGCTGCTCAGGTTGGATTGCGTGAAAGAAATCTCCCAAATCCCCTCTGGTCTTATTTTTATTACTGAGGCTTTCCTCGTTCTTATAAACTTGTACGATGGTTTGCTTCTTGCGACTCTCAGCCGTTTTCAAGGTATACGGTGAGAGCAGTGGAGCTACAATGAACAGAAGCTAACTGGATAAATAATAGAAACATGCATGTACAGCAGGAGGGAAACTAATAATAACTGTGTACGCACATTAGCATTATGTGAGCACGTCACAAATGCATTATGGGTGAGTTATTTTTTTGGCTACCAAACACGTTCTCAGATCGCAGAGAGCAACTGAAGAGAACTGCAATTCTCTTTGAGACGCTGTCAAACGTCTGTCCTCTGTAGGGACCACCGTCTCCAGCTGCTAGGACACTAAGTTAAGCTTAGCTAAGTGCTTAAAGCCTTGATTTTGCTTGGAGGCGCGAACCACCAAAGGACTGAGAAGGAGCGAGTTAAAAGATTGGGGGGGGGGGCACAGAGAGTGATGCTGAGGTGAGGGAGAGCAGAGTGGTTGTCTTCAGGGTTAAGGTCTAGAAGCAGGTTTTAAGTTCACTGCGGCCGTCTCGTGACCCAAAGCATGAGACGGCCACAAACAGGCTTAAATCGGAGGCAACCTCACTTTTGTTCAGTTCTTTCTGAAGACGTTTCAACACACCATCCAGGAGTCTGTCAGTTCTGGAGCCACCTGTAGTTGGTGCACCTGCTGTTTTTAATGGACAAGGAGGCCCATCGTTGAAACAACAACAGTGCACCAACTGCAGGTTGCTCAAGTGTGAGCCACCAGAATTGACAAAGACTCCTGGATAGGTAAGTAATAAATAGTAATATCATCTTTATTGTCATTGAAACATACTTACAAACGAAATTTTTGTCCTCTGCTTTTAACCCATCACCCTTGGGGAGCAGTGGGCTGCCATGTGCGGTGCCTGGGAAGCGTTCTGGGGTAAGGGTCTTGCTCAGGGACCCAGAGTGGCAGGTGCTGGGTATCGCACCAGGTACTTGCATCCTTCCTCTGAGTGCAAGCACGCTGCACTAGGTCAACACTCCCCATACACTGGACGCAGCTTGATAGGCAATTTGGGGTTAACTGCCTTGCCCAGGGGCACATTAACATTTGGCAAGGGGAACCTGGAATCGAACCCACAACCTTCTGATTGCCAGACGACTACTCAAACCATCAAGCCACAGTCAAAATGTCTTCAGGAAAGAACTGAATGAAAGTCCGCTTGCCTCCGATTTAAGTTGTTGTTCCGATGACCCGGATAACAGAATTTGAACAGGCATGTTGTTAATTGTCCATTACAAATAAAGTGTTGGTTCTGTTAATGTCAAGTTAACAAATACATTTTAAACAATGTTAACTTTGCATTAAAAGTGAAGTGTAACTGTTCAGTCCAGTCTAGTTCATCCAACTGAGTCGAGTTAAATCCAGTTCAATCCAAAATAGTCAAGTTCATCTTATTTCAGTTTAGTATAATGTTCTGTTGTGGTTTATGTTTATTATTTGGTTAGGTTTTAGGGTTGTTTATTTGTGTTTTTGAGTGGTTGTTGAACTGAATTGAACCTGTTCTCACCTGCCACCTGTCCATTTTAGCTCAGTCCAAATTGTTCAGCCTCCGCCCACTCTAGTAATTAGATTCACCTCTGCTCACCTGTTTACTTGCCTAGTTAGACCTGGTTCTGCCAAGCCATTTCTGCCAGAAGCTCATCAGTGTTTCCCTTGCCTGTGTTTGCTCTGGACTCTGTCAATCTGCCTGCCTCGAACGGGATTCAGTAGTAAGATTTTCTGTTTGCCTGTCCGTTTGTTCAACTATTCACTCCTGCAATAAACCCTTTGAATGTTTACATTTTGTGTCTGATTGAATACCCAGGTTTCACCTGAGGAAATCATTACATTTGGTCCATTTCATTCAATTCCAGTTTAGTCCAGTTATATCCAGTTCAGTTCCACACAGTTTATTTCAGTTTTCTGCATTTCAGTCCAATTCAGGCAGTCCATTAAAGCAATATCAGTTCTGTCCAGTTCAGTCCATTTTAGGTCAGTTCTGTTAGAGTCCATTTCATTCAAAAATTTAGTCACGGTGTACCGGTTAGAACAATGCTGCTGATATTTGTTTCTGGAAAATGTAACAGATCTTAGGCTATTCACCCTCCAGATGGAGGTTTTGAAGGAGTTTGAGGTCCTGACAGAAGCGTTGTTGTAGCGTAACGGATATTTGTCGTAACGTTGAACTGGTTATCTATGAGATGCAGAAAGTTATTGAACCAACTAGTCAAAAAGAAAAGGCAGAAACACTCTGGTACCCTCCATAAGATCCAGTTTGAAGTTGTTTTAATGAACTCTTACTTCTTCAGGAGCTGCTGTCAGTCATCATAGCTCCACAGGAAGCTGAGGGTCTTTATCAACCTGCACGCGCCGCCACAGGGTCACATTTACTCCTTAACTGTGACAGCATGTCAGTCCAAATCCTCTGACAATGGACACAACTTTCTGCTGTCAAACATCAGAACAGGGAGCCGGGATCAATGTCCGAAGTCAGGTCTTCAATGTCACCATCATCCAGCTATAGTCCTTATTAGGTTTTAGTAAACTATTGTCCTGCATAGTCACAGCAGAGCCACAGAACCTTGAAATTAACAGGAATACTTGGTTAATATCAGTTACCTGCACATTACCTGCTCTTAGACCTGTTTACTTGTTTCAGACTGAACTCCCTGGAGCTGCACACAACCGAGGACAGATGTTTCGCCGATTCTGTGAGCATGATGGAAGCACTTACACTGTGATTAGTGTAATACCCCTTTAAAGCCCCACTCTGACCCATAAACACCCCTAATACCACCATGAACCCCCCACAGCTCAGATTAAGGTAAAACCAGACAGTCACGTGATCTCAGAAATGTCACATGACCTTCTTCAGGTGTCCGGTTCCAGCTCCGGCTGTGTGTCAGGAAAGCCATCACAGTTGAATCCATCCCATCGTTGCCTGACTGCAAACCCATCAGAGCGTTCCTTTAAAAGGCCCCCGAGGCCCCAGGTCTTTACAGCGTTACTGATTACCACACAGGGAATTTCTCCTGTTTAACAAATAGATTAATGCAGAGACCAATCATACAGATTAACATGAAAAATGCATGTAAAACTTTTAGTACAAACACGCAGCAACATTTGTAGAGTAGTATTTTATTTAGTCTTAACTTTCACTTTCATATCACAAGCACAATTGCAGACATAAAACATAACATCTGTTGTACAGTTTAATGTCATATATAATAACAATAACAACAACCACACTACTACTACTACTACTACTACTACTACTACTACTACTACTAATAATAATAATAATAATAATAATAATAACAATAATAATAAAAAATAATAGCATGATTGGTTCTTTGAATACAATTTTTATTTACATTTTGTATTAGAAGATTTATATTTACAACTATGTATTATTATTATCATTATTATTATTATTATTATTATTATTACTACTACTACTACTAATAATAATAATAATAATTATATAATAATAATATAGCACGATTGGTTATTTGAATAACATCTTTGTTTGATTTTGTGTTTTTATATTTGTATGTCATTAGGATACTTACATTTGCAGCTATTTAAATAATAATAATAATAATAATAATAATAATAATAATAATACATTTCATGTTTTGAGGGTTGAATATAATTTCCTTTGATGTTTTCTGGTTTTCATGTCTCTTCATGTCTTGATTGATTATTGACGCGTGATCAGCAAGCGTGATGACAAAACACAGGGCCCTCTGTGCATGCGCCACGTGACCAGGTGAGACGCTTCACCTGTGCAGGTAACATCCTGTGAGCCAATCAGCTGTACGTAGGTGTCAGGTACGGGGAGCAGAGAGCGTGGCGCGTGAACTCACAAGCTGATCAATTAATCCCTCCGCGTGAAGATAGGTGGCGCGTGCGGCCACGAGTTCTCGCGGCTGTGTGTGAAGCAGAAAGACGTGGTGACAGGCGGCGGAAGGCGGCACACGGAGCGGACCAACCTGCAGTCCGGACTCGCGGTCCGGACCGGGACTGAGAGACGCTCCGACACCAAGACGTGCCTGGACCCTTCCGGACCCACCGACACCCGGCTGGACTTCCTCTTTTTGAACGCAGCAGGAAACGGTGAACCTCTCCTAGGAACCCTCTGCTGCTCTTCATTCTCCCTGCCGCCGCTACTCGCAGTTTACTCCGTGCAGCCAATCAGAGCGCAGCACTTACCTGCACAGCTCTACCTGCAGACAGGTGAGAGGAGAGCCTCCAGGTGGGGGCAGGTGCATGAATGGTAGTGAGTGTGGGTGGATGGGAGGATGGGTGTATGGATGAGCGGACCGTTATCTGACAGACAGTGTCGCCGAGCCGCTGCTCTGTTTTCTGGGTTTAGATCTGCGGACTCAGACCGCTGGATTGCAGTAGCGGATGGATGGATGTGTATGGACGGATAAATGGATGGATAGGTGGATGGATGGATGAAATGACAGAAGTGAAGCCGCAGAAAACGTGATATTAAAGAGCGCGGCTGATTCCAGATCAGCAGGCCTGAGTGTTGCTGTTATATAAGGAAAAAAAGGTTCAAAGCTGATATCGATATGTGTGTAGATGAGTGATTGGTGAGGCCTGACAGATCAACAAGTTAGTTGTTGGGTGTAGTTCAATGAAGAGGTGGAGCAGTGTGTGTGTGTGTGTGTGTGTGTGTGTGTGTGTGTGTGTGTGTGTGTGTGTGTGTGTGTGTGTGTGTGTCCCCTCCTCCTGTCAGACCAGCAGAGACGCTCCTCATCAGAGATCAGGCTGACGGGGACGCGGCTCGGTGCGCGCTCTCCAGCCTAACAAAGTGTTGACAAAGTGCGCAGAGAGTGCAGGGGGGGAGCCGCCGTGGGAGTGGATCGCGAGTTCTGGGAGTGGATCGGGAGTTCTGGGATTCGGACCCGGTCTGGGGACTGACTGTGTGTGTCTGTGCTGTTGTTAAGGCAGCGGGAGGACCGGGACAGCCGGAGATGATGGCCCTGAGTCCCCGATGGAAGAGGCGCAAACAGCTCAACCCCCGCAGAAAGAGCGGTAAGGGCGCACACTCTCTCACACACCCGAAACTCCGCTAAAGTGGCGCAGACTGCAGAAAGTTTGGAGCGGGACGCGGCGGGGAGGGGACGGTAACCCGGAGCTCCGCATGCGGGTCACCGCGTGTCCGGGAACCTTCTTCACTCTTTCTGCTTTGTCTCTGTGTGTTTGTTTGTTTCTCAGAGAAGTTCCCGTTTCTCCTCATAGTTAAACATTATAATATACACGCATTTCCAGAGAGGTCTTAATGTTTATTAATTATAGAACAACTCTTAGTATCTGACGGGGGGACAGCAGAGAAACAGAATAAATAAAAAAAAAAAAACTATTGATACAGAATCGATTCTGTTCAGAAGATCCACAGCAGCGACCACAAACTGAATGAACTAGAACTTACTTAAATGGACATGCGAAGAACAAAAATTGTTTTTATAAACAAAAAGCGATTTGGGATGGGGAAAAAAGGAATAAAACCACAAATAGAAAAAAAATACAAATTACTGCGCATCATCAGAGCTATAATAACACGTTTTATTTTCATGTTCAGGGACTTTGTTTTTGTTATAGGAAAACTCTGTGTTGCTTCTGCCTTTTACCTCATTTCAATTTAACTTGATCCGTTCAAATTAAATTTAAAATAAATGAATTATATTATACTATTTGGTTTAAAGTGTGGGGAAGTGGATTTAAATCTTATAAGAGTTCTTGTTTCTGTGCGGCTCCGTGGTTTGGGTCCGTCCGTGTCCTCCTCTCTGACTCTTCTTCCCTCCGGGTGTCCCTGGGGGTCTCAGTCAGCTGCAGGTCCAACTATTGGCGGGGTGGGGGTCAGTCGGTGGATCCCCCACCTCTGGATGTCTCATCCAGCTGTGAGGCAGCTGCTGTTTGTTAAAGTCTGTTTTCTGCCGGAGCTCCGGTGCTGTGTGGGTGTCACATGTTGTTCAGGCTTTAAAATAATTCCCTGCTTATTGTCTTGTATTGAATAAAAGTAATGTTATATTCAAATTTGTTGTATATATAGTTTTGTGCGTATGTAATTTGGTCGTAGCCGTGCAGCAGGCCGTACAAAACTAAAATAATAGATGGAAAAATAGGAAATGTAAAAAAAGGGGAAAGGAAAAATAATAATAATTCAGTGTTATTAAATTTTTATTAAAATTTTCAAAATAAAACAAATTGCAGCTCGTTTACTGTTTCGATAGATTTTCAAGAACTTAACGGTTCTGCTCAGAGAAGTGGAACCTTGAATGGAACGGCTCACAATTAGGATGGTTTGGTGTGTGTGTGTGTGTGTGTGTGTGTGCAGCATGCAACTCTTTAAGTCAATGTATGTAAAAAGAGGCGTGTCCGTTTGTGTGTGTGCAGCATGTTTTAGGTTCCATCAGAGAGGTCTGCAGGCTTTGCATCAGAACCAGAACCACAGCAAAGCTGCAGCGATGAGCAGTTCTAGTCTTCCTCTCTGGGTGAACTGAAGCAGTTCTAGATGAAATCAGGGTTCTGTCTCTGTTCAGAGTTGCCAATCAGCCACAGTTTACCACCTCTCCGTCAGTCTGTCGTCACCAGCCGGTTCTGTTCTTCTGAAGCTGCGTGTCGATCCGGTCAGAAGGGGATGGATTCATTTTGATCATGTAATCAATGCGGCTGATTGGGGAAGATGTTTGTTTATTTTCCTTTAATTACCAGGGGCCTGTGAGTGACAACAGCTTTTCTGTTTGTTTGGATCTGAAGCTCAAGCTCAGCTTCTCTCTGATTTCACGTCATTAAATCAGAACGATGATGGAAGGAAAATTTTAATGCTTTTCATTTGACAGGAGCTCCATGCACACCGCGAAGTGCTCTTCTCACGCAAACAGGAGCACCGTGCATGCAGAACAGAGGCTGCGTGCACGGTAACAGAAGATCTCTGCAGGCTACCAGGAGCACCTTTTCACGCTGACTGTGGCTCTGTGCACACGCGGAGCTCCGTGCACGCTACCTCCAGCTCCTTTCTGACAGGAGCTCTGTGCACAATGACAGCAGTTTCATGGAAGCTGACTCTCGCTGACAGAAGGCCCGCCAATGATGACAGGAGGCCTGTGCACGCTAACTGGCTCACACTCACAGGATCTCCAAGCTGGTACGGGCTCCGCACTCACAGGAACTTTGTGCACGTTGAGCTAAGGTCCGTGCACACAGACAGGAGCTCGGCGCACGTTCACGCTGTCGTTCCCACTTCTCAGCTGTCTGATCTAGTCTCTGTGATCTGTGACTGGCGGAAGAAGCTGTTTGTCATGTCAGGAGTTTGTTCTGATCTGATTTGCAGCTTGATGTTCTGCCTCAGCATTGGGTCCGTAGCTTTGTTCTGACTCTAGAACCTCAAGAGAACCTCAGCAGCTTGGTTCAGGTCACCCCAGGATCTCACTCATCTGCTCGCCTCCTATTTCACCCGTATCTATAACGGTCTGAAGTTCTGGTCCTGGTGCTGTGTTGTGAGCAGATCCGTGTTAAAGTAACAGGCCGGGGTGCTTTTTTTTATGGTTTTCTGATGAAGCGGTTTAAAAGCAGGTCAGAGCTGCTGCTCTCTGACCCGAATGTCTTTCATATCTGCCCCCCCTCCCTCGGTAAATACCCCGTCCCCGAGGGCAGAACAAAGAAAGCAGCTCCTCCGCTCCTCCTTAATCACCATTCAGATGCTGCGAGCGCCGCCGGGGACGCTCAGCTCGCCGCCATCCCAGATGAAAGGAGCTGCAGAAAAGGAATTGAGCGCAGAGAGGAGGAGGTGGAGGAGAAGGAAGGCACAGCGAGGTTAACAGGAGGAGGTGCGTTGGAGGCCTTCACGGGACTCCTCCTCCTGAGTGGCAGGCGGTCCCATCAGAAACTGAAAAGTTCCTCAAATTCTATTGTTTTGAGAGAGAAAATGTCCTGAAGTCTGTCTTCCTGTCAGCAGCTTCTCCTGATCAGCTCTCCTGATCCAGACCTCAGTGGATTTTAGAGGGCATTAACTGTAGCTTGTTTTCCATTATTTTATTAAAAGAAATTAAACTTCTGTGAAATATTCCTCAACAGCACCTTACTGATCTGGAGCTTCGCTCTTTTTTCCATGTGGGACCTGTTGGGGGGGCCCTGGTGGCCCCCAGGGGCCCCTGGCTCCTCTGCTTCTTTACAGGTCAGGAATCGAGTCTAAAGTGCAGCATGTGATATGAATTCTTAATTTTTCTGCCCCGCCCCCATGAAAGCATTTATTGTGAAGAAAAGCAGATTATCTTTTTTCCCCTTCCCCCCCCCCCCCCCCCCAGTACCTCCTGTCAGACTCCCCCTCTGCCCCCTCCTGCAGGATTTAGGCAGATTTACTTCAGCAAACACCTCTGGTTGGACAGCAGAGGAGGAGCTGGGGGCCCCGCTTTCAGTAGAAGGGCCCTTTGTTAACAACAGGAAGTCTGCTTAATGCAGCCCCCCCGCCGCCATAATAAAGGCAGAGTGACGTCGGAGTCACATGACCAGTGTCGGTCACATGGTGAAGCCTCATCGGCCGATCTGAGCCAAAGTGTGATACGGCCGGAGTATGATGTTTGCGAGGGTCAGAGGTCAGGACGGCTGTGACATCGTAATGTCAGATGACCATGCTTGAGGTTCAGCATCCTTCCTGACCTCTGACCTCTGACTGTGGACACCAGCTAGATATGATGAAACGGTTTCCTGCTGATCGGCAGGTGAAACCCGAAGGATCCTTTGAACCAGGCTCTCATTTATTCTGTTGAACCGAGTCAGGCTCAGCTCTGTCAGCCCAATCCTGAGTCCTGATCTGGTCTCTTCTGGCATTTTCCCCTTCTAACGAGAACCATTCAGCACCACCCAGCGCGTCTGACTCATCTGCGGCAGAGGTTGTTGTTTTCGGGTTTGTAGCGCTGGCGTGTGATTTGCATGCCGACTTGAAAAAAAGTAAAACAGACGTTTCCCTTTCTATTCAAAAAAAAAGAAAGTAACCATGAGATCGGTTCTGATCCGCGCCGATTTAGTTCTTGTCCTAACTCAGCAGCTTGTAGTTTTAAGTAAACGGTTCTGATTTGACCCGAGAAAAACTGATTTGTACCCACACATCATCACACGTGTCCCGCTGCTTTAAATCTCTGTGTATTATAAATAATTTTTTTCTTTTATCATTTAATCAAAAAGAATGGCCAGGGAGGATGCCTGATTAATATACAGCAGCAGATCATTGCAGAGTTTCAGACCGGGTACAGATAAGGCCCGGCCCTCTCTGAGCTTGGGCTGGGTTCTCGGTACCAATGAGCAAAAAGGTCAGCTGACCAGAACCAGTTTGTACGTAAGGCTTTGAAAGCTCAGAGATGCCATTTAAAGACTTAAAAATTAAGCCATTCTTATACATTATCAGATTTTAGTTGCTGCTACATTTTGCTACGTCCCGCTTGTTGTATTTTGTTAATAAAATCTGTGTATTAAACCATATCTGCCCCCCCCTCCCACTGCTACCACCTTTATTCCTCCTCTTTTCCTCGTGAAAGCAACTCACCTCTGATTCACCAGTGTTTCTCCACCTCCCGTCGTCATGCCTCCGTATCTCGTGTTGTTGCAGTAAAAACTCTGGTGTTTGCCGCTTTTCAAGGTGACTGACACGCGCTCGCTTCTCGGTGAGCCGTGCTTATTTACTCCATCGGTGCCGCTCGGAGCCGACCGGTGACATTTTGTTGCCGTTAGCCTAAACAGGCCTTCGTCAAGGTCGGAGCGCGGGGCCATAAGGGCAGGAAGATAACGCGCGTATACTGTACCAGACGCACCGTCAGTCTGACAATGCAACGCACACTCAGGTCAGAGAGGAGGCACATCGGGGAGGAGAGATAAGACACGCTCAAACAGTCAGAAACCGTCAGGGAATAACACAAACACACGTAATAACAGGCGGCGGGGTCAGATTAAAACAGAAAGCTCAATAGATGAACCTGAGGAGAACGTTTTTGTCAATTAAAACTGAGCTGCTTATTTTTTTTTTTACAGTCTAGTCTGCACTGTATTTATTACCCCGTCTTGTCATATCTCCAGTCCACCTTACCTGACTGCCGCCTAACTGACCTGAGACCAGTCTCCAGACAACACAACTGTGTAATCCGTAGGCCCCCGCCCCCCACACAGCAGCGGTGCGTTTGATTGGCCGGGCTCCTGCGGCAAGGTCACACACATGGAACAATCGATAACGGCTGGCTGGGTTAAGGTGTCATGACATCTGCGTGTCCAGACCAACACTGTACGCCTGAATACCTCCACCCACCCCCCACACCAACCTCTCCAGGCTCCGCCCACCTCTGCTGGGATGGTCCTGGGTCCACCTAAGAGTCCCCCCTCAGGTTATCCTGATGAACGCTGGGATGTTTGATGGAAACACACAATGTTTTTACACGAATAACTGGGCTGATTGGCCTGGTATGACCGCATTGTTCAGGTATTGGGATATTGTTGGGCTGGTAATGAACTGATATTTGGGTGACGGCTTTGTCATGCTTGGCTGATAATGTGCCTTGTACCTTGTACAGGTACTGGCCGGATTCTTGAATAATTATTAGTCTGTTACTGGGATGTTGTCTCTGTGATACTTGCTGGACATTGGTCTGGGTTTGGGTTCTTATTGTTCTTGTACCGATCTGTTTTTGGATCTTTATGGTTTTTACTGATCTGATGCTGGTCTGGGTTTTTTTGGTCTTCTGGGTTTTTGTTAGCCTGGTTCTGGTCTAGTCTTGGTAATTAGTCTGATGATGGTCTGCTTCTGGTTTCTAAGTGACCTGATCTGATATTAGGTATTTCAATATTGGTCTGATTCTCATTGGCCCGGTACTAGTCTGGTTCTGGAATAATTATTAGTCTGGTACTGGGATGTTGTTTGACTAATACTGGCCAAGTACAGATCTGACTGAGGGTGCTTGTTTATCTGCTAATGGTCTTTTCATAAGTGATCTGGTGTTGGTCTGGTCTGGGTATTTAAGGCTCATGTTGGCTGTTATAATGGCTCTGGTTCTGGTATGTTGTTGCTTTAACACTAGCCCTGCTCATTCAGCTGGTGCTGGGCTGTTGTTGCTCTGGTACTGGTCTGATTCTGGGTTGTGTGTGGGCTGGGACTGGTCCGGGGTCTTTACTGGGCTGATATAGTTCAGGAATGTTCTGTGACATTTCAGAAACTTGAATGCATTCCTCCATTATGACGCAAACTTTAACAGTCCTTTTTAAATCTGATAACCACTGGAAACAAAGACGTTTGGATGTCGAAGACATGTCTCTCTCTTGGACAGTTGCGGATCTGTGTTGATGTTGTCTTTGAGATCTTTGTCTTTGAGATCCTGTCTCCACGAGCATGTTTACATGAACTCCTTCCTACATCCGGACATTAGTTTGGACAATTAAAAGTATCTTTTGATTTGTTTCTCCGTGAGTTTGCATCCCACGGAGGACTTTGTTCCCTTTACCTCCAGAGTTCAGGAGGGTGCTCTGTCCACTCGGACTCCCAGTAAAACCTCCTCAGGCCAGATCAGATCCGTTTCTCTCATCACTTGCTGGTCAAAGATCTGCCAATTAAAGTAATGAGGCAGAGGAGCGCCTCTCGGTGCGACCCGGCCGCCTCAGGGAGAGTCCTGCTGGACTGACCTCGCAGTATGAAGGTATCGGAGCTGACACTCCTGTCAGAGCCGCTCGCACTGTCCGGTCTCAACGAAACGTCTCCGCTATGAGGACCATGAACAAACGAGAGTCCTGGGAGATAAGTGTGGTGAAGTTTAATGTGAGGAAAGTCACAGGTTCCCCGATCGACTCAAGTTTAGTAGAAATTTACTGTTCAGCTGAACTGACCAAACAACAGGACAGGGAGAGAAGCAGAAACATTATCGATCACCTCTTTGAAGGTAAAACAAAACCCGCTGGAATTAAAGAGAAGGGTCCTTATGGCTGTCCTCGTCAGGTTTCTAGACAGATTTAAAATAAAAACACAAAGACTTTGTCTCTGGATGGGACACTTTTACTGGCTGTTACGATTGGGCCGAGCCTCACACCTGGAGATAGATGACTGTTTCATGTTTAGGGAACAGAAACGTAACAATAAGGCAGAATTTTGCAAACACCAGAACTAGTTTTGTTAAAACTAGTTTAATTCAAACCCATTTTGTCAAAAAACAACAACTTTAAACCCTTAAAACGTTTTGGTTTTAAAGAAAACATACCTTGTTGGGTTGATCAGTGGATTTTGAAAACGACTGCTACATTTTGCGACATCTCCCTTGTTGTATTTTGTTAATAAAATCTTGAAAGCATGTCAGATTTGGTCATTTCTGGGAGTCTGAGGCCTGATCACCTCAGCAGCGTTTCCTCGCCCTCGGTTCCCACGGTGATGAGCACCTTTCAGCTGTGAGAAGTCTCGTGCACCGCCTCCGAGCCTCACAGCCGTGTTTGCTGTGGGATTACCAGACTTTGTGAGATTGTTTTGGGCGGGGGTGTAAAGGTAGCCATGGGGAGGGCCCCCTGTTGGCCAGGAATGCCGGTCAGGTCAGGGGGGACAGCCGGGGGGAGGCGGGGGACACTCGGAGACGGAGCAGGTGCTTTGTAAGTCCCGTCAACCTTCAAAGAGGCAGCAGAGCTGAAAAGGTTAGCAAAGGACAATAATCCCCCTCCCTGGCTAAAAAATACTCCCCCTCCCTGTCGGCCTGCAGCCTGACAGACGCTTTCTGCTTTTGTCCCGCTTCATTTCAGCTGAACACGCTCATGTGTCACTCTGTCACAGACTAAAAACTGACCGAATGATGGACAACTGACTGAACACCAAACAGACAACACCAAAAAAAACTGACCCAACAGTCTTCAAAGACGAGCGAATGAGCCATCAGAGACAGAAAAACTCATCGCAGCCTGGAAAACTATGAAGATACATCCTGAGTAACTGACTAAATGCTTCAACTAGGAATTAAAACATGGCTAAACATTGAAAAACCGACAACTGGAGACTGGAAAACTAACCCAGACACTGCAAAGCTGATTTAATGTTTCATTAAACTCTGCAAAACTGACCAAACCCTCCATCAGAGACTTAATCAGAGAGAACCCTCCATCGAAAGCTGGAAAACTGACTGACAGCTCTGAAAACTCATCAAGCACTCCTCAGAAACAGGGAAAGTGACCAGATTGACCCATCAGAAATAATAAAAACACACAGACTTTCCATAACAGACAAACAAACGTAACTCCATTGGAGAATGAGACAAAAAACTGTTCAACTATATAAAATAACACAAATAACCCCCCTCAGATAAATATCACGCTTCAACAAGTCATTCCTCCTGATTGGATCAGATCCAGAGGTCAAACTAGAGGTCATTCTTTTAATGCCTGATGGGGTTTTCCACAACCTGAGACTACCACCTACAGTCACTCAGACATTTTCTGAAAAAAACATCATCTTCTGGACGTCAGACGTTTCAGATGTGAATCAGTAGAAACTTCCTGTAGCTCCTGGGTTGGGGGGGGGGGGGGGTGGTCATACTTCCCTGGGATGGCGATGGGGGCGTTGCCGGTTTCGTCATGGGACCCGAGGTGTTCTCTTTTGTGCGCCCTGTCAAACATGGTTAACATGCAGCCATTTATCTGCTGAAGACCCCCTCCCACGGTGAAGAATGGCCTGGGCCGACGGCGGTGGGAGGAGGGTGGGAAGGGAGGGGGGCTGCGGTCGCCCCTCGCTCCCCCTTCGTGCCGACGCTCATGGTTGTTGAGGCGTGCTGAAACAAGGTGCTTCAGGATCCGCTTTCTGATGCGAGTAAAGACGGCGGAGGGAGCGTGCTCCCACCAGACCGCCACTCTGACCCCCGCGCCCCTCCTAGGAAAAACCCATCAGTCATAAAACTCCTTGTTCGGTTCAGTTAATATAAATACTGGAAACATTTCAACCGGTTTCCTCCTCGGTGAGTTCAGATGAAAACCACCACACTGAGCACAGATTTTTTTTTTTATCTTTTTTTTTTAATGCTTTTTTTTTTTTTTTTAATTCTGGATAATTTTCCAGACTGTCTCTCCTAATCCTTCATGTGGTGAGAGCAACAGCTGACAGAAACACACGGCCTGTTTCCACTCCATCATCTGTGCAGCACATATTTCCATGCGCAGTTGTTGTTCTTTATTGTCGTTTCGCTCTGCAAACACTGGACAGGGTCCTTATTTTGTTGGTTTAATAAAACTCTGAGAGTGACGTCTCTTACGCTAGTGAGGAAAACTGTAACTTTACCCGTTTTTAATGCTTTTTACAACGTTAAGGATGAAGCTTTACATTCAGCTTAGCTCTGATTTGAACTCCTAGAGGAGTTCTGGTTACAAACTGCGGTCACAGCCCCACTGGAACATCTTGTTTCCAGAAATCTGGCATGGCCCGGTGGTTTGAATGTGGAGAACTTTGCCTGAAACGCTGCGGCTCAAGCGCAGGATGTTTCCTGCGAAGCTGCTGATCAGAGATAAATCATGGGTGGACCTGTCAGGTCGCCGCAGTCGTCTCCAGATCTGCGGCCCAATGTTAGTCGCTCGCTTTGTTTGTTTGGCAGAGCGTTTGGGCTGTGTAGGCTGAGGACGGCGAGCGCAGGCGCAGCGGCTTCCTCTCGCTGCTCTGCAGTGGTTCTAATGTGGCACATAAAACCCCAGCTTTGATATCGCCTGCTCCAATAAGCCCCTTCAGCCTGCCAGCACCTGCCAGCGGGGAGGTATGCATTCATCTGGCCCCTAACAGGATTATACTGCTCTGTAATTGATTCATTTGCAGTGAGGGGAGGTGACAGTGCTTTGGAAATGAGAGTTTAGGTAACAGGCGCCCCAGAATTCAGCCGACTGCATGTGTCAATTTTATTACATCAGTCCAGATGAACTTGAAAGGCAGGCTTTGTGCGTGCTCAGAGGGAACAGAGTCAATAGGCCTCATTGATGTGAGTGTGTGTCTGTGTGTGTTCTTTCTTCTCCCACGGCTCGCCCCGGGTGTGTGGGTTTACTGTATGCTGCGTTTCAGGCGTGCGTGGTCCGAGTGTGTCCGTGTTGTGATCAGTTTTGGGTCGGTGGGAGCGATCGATGTGACACACATGTTAAAGTCTGGCTCTGTTCACACATGGATGGAGGTACGACAATGATGCGGGAGGGAAACAGGCGTAACCGGGTCGATCGATAGCTCACTGTGTTAAAGGCCAAATCCTGTATGTCAGACTGTAGGTTAAAAATATCTTCATTTGTCAGCAAGGATCAAACAAATCCTTCTGCACAGTTAAAAAAAAAAAAAAATTTCTCCCTCAGAGATTATGTTGCTCAGATGCATCAGAACATCCAATCAAGGCAGAATCATTAGGCTGTAGTTTTAGACCCTAAGTGTGTCTATAACACCCATTTATCTTCTGGATCCTACATAATCTTCAAAAACTATAAACATAAACCTTTTAATTCCATTCTGACATTTAGATTAAATCATGAATAACCAAAACTTATTGTTGTGCAGCAGACACACACTACACCCTCCTGTTTAAAGTATTAAAGGCTAAATACTGGGTTGTTTATAGTGTTTATAGCAGAGCTATGCTAACAGTTAATAGTTATACTCACAGCCTATGTACCGTGGCACTTAATGGCCACATTTAAAGTTTTCTTTTTGCCAATTTATTGCAAGAGTTTCCCTGTTTTGTCATCTCTGTACTAAAATACTCTCAATCTTCCCTATTTATAGTCTTGCTGCTAAGCTATGCAAACAGTTGTTCAACTTCATGTTTTTTAGTATTAAGATGCACAAACAGTTTTCCATTTTTAGCATCGCGGCTAAGCTTTGCCAAGCTTTTTCCTGTTCGTAGCCTTTGTCGAAGATGACTCACCCAATGAGCGGTATGCTTGATATCAACGTAGAGACAACATGCAGGTCTCTGTATATTTAATCTATTTGACAAAGCAAAACTGCCTGGTTTGAAGTAGTAGTTTGAAGTAAAATGTTAAATGATCCACAAAAAACATCTCTAAATCATGCAGAAATGCAAAAAAAAAAAAAAGAAGCATTAAACAAATAAGTTTATCTTATCCTGTTTTCAGTTGTGATATTGCTGTATTTACATTCATGTAAATACAGCAATATCAGTGGTAAATATGGCTAAATATACGTACACATTTATAGTGTTCTGGTTAGAGAAAATAAGGCATTTTAATCTAAAGAGTCATTAAACATTCAAGTTGAACAGACTGTACACAAGACCCTTTCTGACTGTCACTAGAAACAACTTTCAGTATGATTTTATGAAAACTAATCTGTAAAATGTTTAGCAAGAATCCTAATTTCTAGCCAGATTGAATATAATCTCAGTTTCAACACCTCTTTGTGTTTAAAATGAAACATTTTAAATGAAAAATGCACAAATTTGGTAGCAGCAAGCTATATTTTTTGCTCATTAGGAAGTGTACGATTGTGTAGCTCATCAAGTAAAGTTGCAGTGTTGGTATTTCAGAGTCCCTGAGTTTGAGCCCAGCTTGTTCTGTTTTTTTTTCTTGTGCTTCTTCATCTTTATCTTCTGCATCAGGTTAATAATTCTTTGCAAATGGTTGTGTAAAATCAAATAATTATTTTAGATTTAAAGCCTATGTGCTGTATCACATCTAGAGTTCATCTCATTTCTTTGAATATTAGTGTCTGTGTTACCTAACAACAACAGTTTTCCCTTTTTATAAAAAATAATGCCAAGGTATGCTAACAGTTTTCCTACTTCATGTTCCTGGTGCTAATCTATGCTAACACATTTTCCGGTTTATAGTCTTTGCATAGCTCTCAACTCTCACGCATTGACCGTGTGACACACGCATTTCATCAATTGCACACGCTCACACGCATTACTTTGAAAATCTCAATCTTACAATGAAAATCTCACTCTTGAAACGCACGCGTACGGACGCTTCACGTCATGGCGGAACCAATTTGCGGTACAATGGTTTCCGCACGTCCAGTAGTAGCGGTAACACAGCTGCAAGGACCGGCGCCGCGCAAACAAGGTTCCCTCATCCAAAGAGAAACACTTCTACGGTCCGTGTTGTGTGCGAATTAAATGAGCACCCACCCCCCCCCCCCCCCCCCCCCCCCCCGTTGGACCGTCTTCAATCGAACAACAGCACCCCCCCCCCCCCCCCCGTCAACAATCTCACTCTCAACAATCGTCAAAAGTTGAGAGGTATGGTCTTTGTGTAACATCAAGCGAACGTTTACGTTAGATGTTTGTGCAAAGCGATGCTCACAGCTTCTTCTGGCTGTCTTTAGCTAACACTAAGGTGTAATTATTGCACGTTGCACTGGGAGTCTGACCAGTTGTCATGAAAACCAGTTCACCTGAAACTAATGGTCCCACCAGACCAGGCCCGCTTCATGCCCTTCTTAATGAGCCTGGGAAAAGTTCCCCTGCTCCCGTGGGGCAGAACTAGATGACCCAGTGGACGCAGTGTGCCCTGGGGGGTCGGGGAGGGGGTGTCTTCACGTCGTCCCTCCTTTGTCCGCATGTCTGGAGCGCTGAATGTGAGGAACGGTGATTTATGACTGAGCCGAGGAAGCTGCGGCAGAGAAGACGGCCGCCTGTCCCCGTTTCTCTTGACGCGCCGCAATCCTCTTTGCTCCCAAAATCTGGGTTAAATGCAAATTGATCCAAGCGATACCAGACAATAATTACCGTCCGACTTATGTGTGTGTGCAGCAGAGCAGAAGAGAGCTCAATAAGACCTGGATGTGTCTGCACTGTAGGCCCCGTCCAAGTCAATCCACTGCGGTCATTAACAAAGGACACGGCGTCCGCAGGGACCGCCGGTGTTTTAACCTCACAGTGTCCCCCTGTGGGCTAAGAGAGAGAACCGTTTCATGAAAGAATCTGATCCAGGCTGTTTGACATAATTCAAATACTTCTGGATTCCAGACAGACATATGTTTAATTTCAATTTATATATCTGAATAAAATTTGGATTTAGACTGCCAGAACCAAAGTAGGTTATTAAGGTTGCTATGGATCTATCTGGTTCATTTAACCCAAACACAAGTCCCAAAAATCTGAATGTTTCTATCTCATTTTTCATGAAGAAAATTGATAGTTATGGTCGGCACCTTGTCAACAATCTCCAGCACTGATTGACTCAGTTTTTAGGAGATCTGGTTCCCCGGGTCGAGTTTCTTATACATGAGATCTTCTCTGGTCTGGAAACCCGAGGTTTCAGTATTGTTGTTAAACATTTTTATCTCTTATCTCAAACTAACAGTTTTATTTGCAGCGTTCTTGAGCCTCGAGACCTGCTGTTTACCCAAAAGTTACCTCACGGTGCACAGTGTAAGACAGCAGATAGAGGTCCCAGGAGCACCGGCGGTGCTGATGTGTCATTCTGGTCTGGCACTTTCAGAGTCAGTCAACGTTTTGTTCTTCCTCCTTATGAAGCAGCGCTGATGCCAATAATAATCAGACGTTTAAAGTGATGAGCTAATCTTCTCCTTTTGAGCTTCGGTCAGATCTGTCTTATCTAATCAGGACTATGCATGTTCGTGACCTGAAAAAGTGTCTGGGGATAATAAACGATCCGGGAAACGTTGGTCAAACTGCTGCAGAGGTCCTGTTGTCTCCTGGTTCTCTGGGAAACATTCTCAAGAGTTTAACGTCTCGCCTCGATGCCACCCAAACCGAGCAGATACAACAATTCACCGGATGACTATTACTGAAACAACTTGCACTGTCCTTATTCTGACTAACTCCTTTTCTTCATGCATTATGTGTGTGTGCATGTCTTCACCAGCAGGTAAGTACCCGAAACCGTCCCTTCACCAGTTTCCTCTTTTTTTTTTGTCGTCCTTGAGTTCCCTTTGCAGTAATCTGCTGACACTTTGTTTCACGGGTTGTGTTGACCGTGTCAACACAATGTTGCTTCTCCTTTGCTTCTCAGAACACACACACACACACACACACACACACACACACATGCACACACCTTCATGCGATGCCCTCGCTCTCTTTTTCTTTCCTTTTCTGGTCTCACTTCCCGCTCGCCTCCTCAGATGCTGGACGCACGTCTTTCGCGGCGGTTTTTTGTTCGCTGTTTTCGGGTGGAACTTTGCAGCTCAGTTCGTTCAGTTTTCAGGAAGTAGTTTCCCCCCTCGTAGTTCTCTCTGACGCGGCGGCTGTTATTTTCAGGCCCTGTGTTGGTTTGTGATGAAGCCCGTTACTGATCCTCCAGAAGAGGAGCAGCATAAACGTTTCTCGACATGTTTTGAAGCCGATGAGGACGGGCATCAGACTGAGTTGAGCCCCTGGTTTACACAAGTTCTCCCAGTTTGTGTTTTTTTTTCACCCTGACAGTGCCCCGGACACTGAGGTTATGACCTCGGCGATGATCAGCAGCTTCAGACTCAGTGAGGCGACACAAGCTAATGAGGGCCGTCACAGTTTGTTCCTCTGATCCAGAAACTGGGAGCTTAATACATTGTTGATTTTAAAAGAAAGATGAAAAGAAGAATTACTATCTACGTGTGAGAAAATAAAAAATCTATTATATGAAAGTTGCTGCAGAAATGAACAGACTAACCGAGTCTAACAACAGTTAAAGATCTTTTTAATGCTTTTTTATCCAAAAATTTAATTAATTAAATGCATCAAAGATGTTAATGTAATCGTCTTCACTCTGGATAAATAAAAATCCTGAAGAAAGTGTCAAATATCCACTAATTAACCTGATCTGGTGTCTGCAATCCCTTACAATACACGTATGACTCTTAAAAGTCTTTAAGCAGGTTTCATGTCTATAACTTTGCAGCGTTCCAAAATTCCTCGGCAACAACAAATAACTGCTGATGGCTCGTCCTGCACTACGGGCCTTTTTCTAATTCTGGGTCCAGAGAGCTGATGCAGAATCGTAGGTGGGGTCAACAACCAAGGAGCAGCAGGAAGTGGCTCTCTGCTAAACGCCAGTGTTAAAATGACAAGACACGATGGGTGAGATTATACGCAGATTATAGTGGCAGCCATGACGGATTAATAGCAGAAAAAAAATAAAAAAATCAACCTGCTGAGTAATGAACGACCCACAGCCTAAGAAACAGTTGAGTCACTGGTCGTCATGGCGATCCCCGCCTTTTCTGGGTCGCAGGGCTGAGGGGGATTCCACACCAATATCCATTTCATATATATCTATATATATATATATAGATATATATGCAGTCATAGTGTGAAAACTGTCTGCAGTCTGCGCTTTGGGCTGAGTTGACAGAATACCCACAAGTCCTATGGTAGCAGGAGACATACTAAGTGAAAGTACTCAGAAATGACTACACATTGATGCATAAACTGTACATGGGGAGATGAATGAAGGTCGAAAAGGTAAAATCTTTAAAAAATCCTGAAACTTAATCTAAAATTGTATAGAAACAGTAAAAACATGCTATTTCAGCCAGGGAAAGTCCAATATCCTGTAATGTATTTGCAATTTGAATAAAGTTTCCTCTGTAAGTAACTAATATTATCTGAGGAAATATACAGCTAAATATATATTGCTGTATATATTTAGCAATTTTATGCAATTATACAGATTTTACAATTTCAGTACATCGTGTACAGTTTGGATGAAAACTTCATTCACTTGTTACAGACATGAATAACCCATTATTTAACAGTTTTTTCCCCCATTTGAAATTATTCTACAACATAAAACGTATCTAAGCTTTAAAAACAAGACTTTTGTGCAAAACGTTAAATTCAGGCATTAAATTATATTGCTACATATTATCTCTAATCCACCAAGGCTGAACAGAAAACCCACCTAATGCTTGGTTAAATGTCCCACCACACTTGTTTACATACTCGACACCGGTGGGCACCAAAACGCTCTGACCAAAAAAAGGCCCCTGCTTTAAAGCCACCACAATTAAACTCCACTGGTATGTGCAGTTGCCCAGATGGAAAAGCTAAATGCCTTCTGGTAAGACGTTCTATGGTGAAATGACACATTGACCAGAAGTGGACGGAATAATCAAGAAGGAGGAATACCTTTAAAATCATAACACATCTGACCACATTAAACCTGGGGAAAAGAATAGTTGAAATAAATCAATAAATGGTCTGAATAAATATTATTTTCATGGTTATAATGATTCAATAGAAACTTTTGATCCTAACTGTACCCACTGCACATCTCATAACACATCATTCCTGATTGAGATGCAAATTGGAGGAGTGGCGATCAGCACAGAAATAGAAGAATGTGGGAATAAATCCTCATGTTTGGCCCCCTAACAAACAATTAAAAATACTTTTTTCTTCTATAAAAGCCTTTAGGGCACACAGTAAACAGAGCAGGTCCAGTCGTACCTAATACTACAATGATACGTTTTTTCTGGTATCTGAATCTGGTATCGACAAAGTAGTCATTTACAGGAAAATGTTTGGGCACAAAAATTCTTTGTTGACGCATATTCCCACACATGTTGCAATATTCCCAATAATCCCAATCTTTCCAATATTAAGTATTTCTGATATCCATTGATTTCCATGTGGGGTCCAACCATTCATTGCTCCTTTAGGTTAAAGTTATCATTCTCAGATTTTTTTGCTACTGGTCTGACATCAGGCTGCCGTCTGATTGGGCTTTTTTACTCAAGTCATTTGTGTTTGTCTGTTTTAGGAACATTTTGAGTTTTCAGGGTGTTCAGACATTTGGAAGTCAGTCCCAGCAACATTTAGGTAAAACTAGAGACTTAGTTTCCAGAAGGGACCAGAACCAGACATTTACTGCTGATAGTTCTGAAAAAGAACTATGGTTTCAGAGTAATTTTACCAAAAGTACAAGTAGGTAAGACTTAGAGAAATTATATTTTGTTTCTTCTTCTTCCTGTTGGGTTCATTGCACAATCGACCATTTAACAATTTTTAGAGCGTAAACAGGAAATGCCAGTTGCCGTGTTTCAGTCTGATGGCGCTGCATTCAGGATTCTGCTGGTGAACATGAACTGCAGAGTTTCAGCTCACTTTGTGTTTGAAGGAGCTCTGAGAGCCTCTTCATGTTGTCGACTGTAACAAAACTCTCTTCTTCTTCTTCTCCGCCTACTAATTTAGCTAATCTCTGTCTCACACACTTGGGACATGAAGGAAGAAAGTGAGACAGAATCAACCCCGACCACTTTGCTTAAACGCTTTAATTAGTAGAGGGGCTACAGAATAAAGGTCTTTTATTTTGGTGAGCAGTGAGAGCATGGCTGGAGAGGATTTAAACATCCCTCCCCCATGTCTGCTGCAGGCAGAGATAATGGGAGGGGGGCTGCAAACACGTCCCTTCTCTGCTGGGGTTGCTCTTGTTTTGAATATCCCTTTTTAAATTTAATTTGCAGGTTAAAACGAGGAATGTTTTCCTCTCAAGAATATTTCACCTTGTTCAAAACTCAACGTTTACATCCCAGAAAAGAAATATTTCGGCAGTCAGTTTATTGACAACCCAGCTCATCGGCAATCTTCTCAAACCCCTGTTGGTTGTGGCAGATGACCGTTCCCACTGAGCCTGGTTCTGGTTCTGCTGAAGGTTTCTTCCTGTTAAAAAGAAGTTTTCCTCTCCACTGTCGCTTCATGCATGCTCAGTATGAGGAATTGCCATCAACAATGCAGACGACTGTCCACTGTGGCTCTATGCTCTTTCAGGAGGAGTGAATGCTTAATGCAACCTGCTTGGTTTCCTTAGAGAGGAAACTTTCTGACCAATCTGTATAATCTGACTGAATTTTAATTTTTGATGAATTTTACACTGTAAAGTGCCTTGAGATGACATGTGTTGTGAATTGGCACTATATAAATAAAATGGAATTGAATTGTATTAGTGAAGCACATCAGACACTGACTACACACTATAGCAGTCAGAGCTGATGAGAGCTCTGGGGTCTTTTTGGCTCTTAAGTCATGTTGCTGCTGCTGGATGTGTGCAGACAAAATAAGCTGCACCTATGAGTGGAACCTGCTGGGCTTAAGGAAAGAACACATCCCGCCTTCCCACATGTCTCTCCCATCTTGTCTGTGTCAATCTGATTAATGGGGACCTTGTTATGCTAACTAACTGATTTATTTGGTGACTGATCAGGTTTGGTAAATCTGAATGTTGTTCTGCTCTGTCAGTTGTATTCCTGCGTTGGTTGATTGCATTGGTGGCCCCTCTGAGCTTAGCATTTATATCTACGTACGTCAATTGACTAGGTGGATGGACAGAATAGGTGTTCAGGTATCGCCCAGGTAATCAGACTGTGAGCTGGGATCTGATTGGTGGACAGTCCAGCAGTGAAAGACATGTCAGCACACGGATTTCTACTTCCTGCAGCCACTTGCTCATTTGGCTGGAAAGTTGGGCCCTGGGGTCTGAGCGCCTGTCACTTCCTGTCACCTCATTGGTAATCAGAGGGTGGAATAGGGGTTGGGGGACGTAGTAGAACAGGATTGTTCTCAGGTCACATGACGAAGCAGCACATCTGTCAGTCCAAAGGTGCAACCGCGAGCACTGAGTGACTCCAATGACACCTCACTTCCTGTTTGTCCTTCACCCCCGATTACACACTACATACGCACACGTCTGCACACAAACATGCACATCTGAGTGTTTGGCTTCTTTATTCGCTTCAGAAACTGCCCTCTTATTGGCCATAAGTTCCCTGTGCTGATGCTTAAGTCTTCTAATCATGAACAGATCATCTATGCAGTGATGATAACCTGAAAGCAGAGCATCAGTCACCAATCTGGTTGATGTTTTTAAGTTTAGCTGAAGCAAAGATCCTCCTCATCAATTAGGTGGAATTTCTTAGCTTGCTCTGCGGCTTCCTGTGGCGTAAACTGATGTTAAAGGTCATTGGCATGCTGAGAAATGTTCACAGTCCCGTTTATGTTTCGATTGTACTGGGGTTTTATCTTCCTCAGAGGACCTTGAGTTGTCAGATCTGCTGCTAAGACTGAGTCTGAGGTCACTTTATTCTGATTTTATTCAAAATGCCAGCTCCGTAACAATCAAATCTGTTTATGTTCTCATGGGTAAAATTGTTCTTGGGTCAAGGAGGTTTTGTTGTTTCCTTGGTGTTTTGATGGTCAGTAGTTGTTGTTTTTTTTTACATTTTGTGTGTTTGTTGGAGAGCAAGTGCATGTTGGTTATCAATCAATATTTCTTTGTTTGTTGATGCTTATTAAAATGTTTGTTGGTCAGCAAATGTCTGATAGTTTTCAGGTGCTTCTCAGTTTCAACAACTGATTTCCAATGGTTTATTGGTTCTTCTAGAGGATTGCTGGTTACCAGATGTTTGTTGTTTCCTGAGTGTTAGGTGAATTTAAGGTATTTATTGAATACTGGGTGCTCATTGGTCAGTAGGTGTTTAGTGGTTCCTATGTAGTCTTGTTTTGATTAAGGCACATTTGTTTTTTTCAGGTGTTTGTCGGCCTTTAGGTGCTTGTTAGCTCCTAGGTGCTAGTTGGTCAGTAGGTGTTTATTGTTTCCCAGGTGTTTAGTGATCATTAGGTGCTTGTTAGCTCCTTGGTGTTTGTTGGTCAGCAGGAGTTGGTTGGTTTTAATCAGTGAATGTTTCTTTGTTTATTGATGCTTGTTGATTTGTTTGTTGGTCATCAGGTGTTTGTTGGTTCTCATGTGGTTCCTCGTCTATGGGTGTCTCTTGGTTTTAACATTTGATTCCTCCTGGTGTTTCTTCTGGAGGTCTGCTAGTTACACTGCAGAAACTGACCTAAAAATAAACAAAATGTTCTTAAAATTCAATTTTTTTGTCCTTGATTTGAGCAGGTAAATTATATGATCTGCCAATGGAATGAGTATTTTGTCCCCTAAAATAAGATAATTAGAAATGAGCTTGAAATGAGACGATGGAGATGAATTGTTCCTGTTTTAAGTGCAAAAATCTTATTCCAATGGCAGATCATTTTATTTACCTGCTGAAATCAATGACAGGTACACTCATTTTAAGAAAGGTTTACTTATTTTTAGTTCCGTTTTTGCAGTGTATCAGATGTTTGCTGTTTTTCCCATTTGTCTGTTGGTCAATAGGTTGATTTTTCCCAGGTGTTGATAACCAGATGTTCAATGGTCAGCAAGTGTTTTTTTCTTCAGTTGGTCTTATAGGTCAGCTCAGGTGTTTGTTGGTTCCAATATGTTTGTAACTTACTGGGAGTTTATTGGTTCCCAGGTGTCTTTTGATTTTTAGGTATTTATTATTAACCACGCGTTTGTTGCCACGTGTTTGTTGATCATCAGTTGCTGGTCACTGTAGCCAGGTGGGGTAACATGGACACTTATATGGAACCATTGCCATGCAACCTTGATATTTACTGCAGAAAACAGTTGACGCTGTGACACACCGACTTTGTGTGACCTGGGGAAGTGCTGACAGCGGTGCTTTCCTTCGTCTTCCCTCAGCTGTGCCCGGTGCTGGTGTCCGGCTGCAGGTTGTGGTGAAGGATGGAGATCTTGTGAGTCAACATTAAAGCAACTTGATCAGCAGTTTCACTTCTGCAAATCGTTCCTGGAACAGATGAAAATACCTCTGAGGACCAGTCAGTGTGAAATTAAGCAATACCTGACACACACACATTGGGCCTGTAGTTCAGTTTGTGTATTTGAGGTTGGAGATGATTCACTACAGAGCAGCTTTACTGTGAATGCAAGGCCCGCAGGTTAAACACCTAAAACCTCGTGAGGATCAGTCACAGTGGAAACAAACTATTTTTATGTTTGCCACACCTCTTTAGCGGCACTACTTACCATTGTATGACATCTTTAAATTCTGCAGCTGATTGGTTTTGTTGTCTCATATTTATTTAATAGTTGTGGTTTAGTGCATTGTTTGTCCAGGAGATCAGTTTGTTTTTTACCTATTGAATCTTCTGATTGTATTAGTGCCGTGTTTCCTTTTTCCTGACCAAGGTTTGTTGGTCACCGGTTGTGTGTAGTTCTTGTGGGATTGGTGATGACTCAGTTGTAACTCAGTTTTGGCAATTTATTGTATGCATTTTGGCTTGGTGATGGTTGCTTATTGAAGAGATGTTATGTTGACTCACTTGTTTGCTGTTTTCTCGTGCTGGTTTGCTTTTACCTCTGCTTTGACAGGTTTCCAGGCTGAATTTCAGCTCTGTGCGGTGTTTGTGCTGACATAGATTTTGGCTCTTTTTCCGCTGTTTTCCGAGCATTTTTTTCTCTCTCAGGGTTGGCCTGTCTCTGGCTGAGTTTCTGAACATTTTAGCTGGTCCTCCTCTGAACCAGAAACTGGTCCACAGAGTCCAGGTCATCTTTACTGCTGCAGCTGATCCTGACGAACAAATGTCTGACACCTCAAACTGACAGAGAGCTTTAAAGCCTGCAGTGTGCCTCTGCCGCTGCTGTGATGAAGAAAAAGGAGTTTGAGTGATGTTTCATGAAGCGGCGGGAAGTTAAAATACCTGCAGTCATGAATTATTAGCAGAGAAAAGTTTTTCTAGCGTTGCTTCTCGCAGGAAGAAGGTATTCATTGGAGGGATTTAATAAATGCGCCCCTTCCTCCTTTCTCTTTTCATAAGGATTCATCTTCCACCTGGGAAGATGAATTATTCAGACATTTTGGATTTTCTCCCCCCTCCTCTCCCCAAGAGGAGCTGTTGGGCTGTAAACTCTCAAACTTCCTCATCATATTCTGAACATATCTATCCATTATTCACTCTTACAGTCAGATTTTTTCTTAAAGCAACCTACATTTTTATGGACATGGCCCCCCCTGGAAACCTCGGAGACTGATGATTAATTGATTCCTCACGCTGAAAGATGAAGTTTGGCGGGCTTCAAAATGCATGTTAGAACAAGACCGTGAGTTCAAACAGCAGAAAAAGTCTAGTTTTTCAGGAGTTTTTGTAGAACAGGGGGAGTACGTTCGCTATGAATGAATTCACGGCTCACCAGCTGCGTTGTGTCACCAGCGTAAGGAGTGGTTCACACCTCCGACCTCCTTCTTCTCCTTCTGAAACAGACACACATGAGTGGATGGCGGCTATGATATCTGTGTTTCACCTCTTATCAGAGCCCAGCAGCTCTGTTTTCTCCTCTGTTTGTCTAATCAGGCGACACACCGAGGCCGAGGTGAGGCTTCAACGGACGCCTTGCTGCTGATAAACGTAACGTTAAACTCCTGCACATATCTGCAGACAAAAACAACTTGTTCTGGCTCATTTAAGGTCTGGACCGAGCTCTGAAATCACTTTAACTTCTTTGTTAAGGTGGGGAAATGCTGCTGAACCAGATTAGGTGGAAAGAGTTGCTGCTTGATCTACAATCAGCGTCATAAACTTGACATTTCATTTTTGCATAACATTCTTTCTAGAATTCAGCTTGTGGATCAATCTGCTGTAGCAGCAATAATCCTAAACACATCAACTTTGCGAGCATCTAATTCAGTATCCATTGACAGGAACCACGCAGAGGTTGAGTAATTTATGTTGAATGTAAGAACACAAACTTCCATCCTGGGAGAGAAAGTCTTTAAATTAAATTTAAAAGCCGAATGTAGCGATTTATACATTTATAACAGATTAAAATAGCTATCTGTTCCCTGCCCTATCAACCTAATTAGAAAATATTTGCTTTTGGGTTTGGTGGCATTACGAGGTTTTAATCTAATATGTGTAAATCTTTAACCTTGTAGCCAGATTGTAAACACAGCATCATATAAAGCAGGTTGTCGTCATTGTCATCCTTCAGTCAGACATCTGTTGTGTGCGGTTCTCCGATGTTTGACCTGGTCATAGGTGTTGATCAAATACTAATTTATTGGTTCTAACAGATGTACGGACTCTAAATTCAGATGAAAATGATGAAAATCTCGTGATTACAAGATTTTTTTTTACCACTAATGGTGAACTGTTAGACACGTGACCTGTCCAGGTGTGACGTGGAGGCGGGTGGAGCTAGAAACGATTGAGCCGAATGTGTTGCAGCCAGATTAGGAGGCCAGAGTTACGTGTTTGTTTGAAATAAGAACTCAGCTTCATACAGTCACACCTAGACATGCTCTAAATGCTCTAACTCAGCGATGCCCAGCTCCAGTCCTCAAGACCAACTGTCCTACAATTTCTATTTTGGTTTGTTGAGCTTTTACTGTTCATGTACACCACAACGGCACGCGTGTTCTTTAAAAATGACTCGATTAGAAAAACGAGCTTGAGAGAGGAAGGATTTGAAACTTCCCAGTCTCTGTTGTGTGGCCTGGAAAATCAGTATCTGCTTGTATGGGGGGGAACCCTCACACTGCAGCTGGAATCAGTAGAAATTAAGCGGGGAGTGTTTGTCTGCCAGTTTAAGTGTCCGTGGATCGGGTCGACGAGGCCTCTGCCTTTGACCGCTGCCCAAACCTCTTTGCACCAGTCCCTCATGGCTCCCCCTGCAGGAGGTGGACCTCTACACTGAGAAGAGTCAGCTGAAGTGGCTTAGGCATTTTCTGCGAATGCGCCCTGGACGCCTCCCTTAGGCGGCGTTCCAGGCATGTCCCACCGGAGGTACATGGGGGGCAGGAACGTTGGAGAGGCTACATGTCTCCCGGCAGGCCTGGTGCATCTTGGGCTTCCCTTAGAGGAGCTGGAGGAGGCGTCTGTGGAGAAGGAAGTGTGGGCGTCTCTCCTAAATCTGCTGTCACTGTGACCCAGTCCTGCATGAGTTGAAGACTACGAGTACGAGTGTTGGTATGCATGCACATGTTGTTGTGTTTCAAGCCACATACCAACTACCAGAGGCCTGGCAGGGAATTTACACATTTTTAGTGTTTATACCAGTGTGTACAGAGATTAAGAATTACAAAATTGTCATGTAGCTGCCTAGATACTAGTTTCTTAATCCAGATTTTATGCTGCTGAAAAGCATCCCTGTTCCAATACACCTGAATTAGCAGAATGGCTCGTCACCAGGCATCTGCAGCGCTCAATAACATGCTGGTGAGGGGAATGGAACCATTTAATCACGGTGTTTTGGAGTAAAGGTGCATCTAAAAGTTCTCGGGGTAGCTCTAACAGCTGTAACACAACACGACATAGTTTAGATTTTGCTGAATCTTAAGTCTTTAAACGTCTTGTTGAAATAAAACACACACTGATTACTGTTGTCCCATTAAGTTATTTCACTGTCTTATGTTTAGGTGATCTATATGAATCTGTTGTTTTATTGCTGGATGTTCATTAATGAAAGAGGGCAGTAACCCGACACCAGTGCATCTAAACATGACGTTTCTACGTTAGTGACATGCCACTGCAGAACAATGTGTAGTCCTTGTAAGTTAGACTGATATCACTGTGAGTCAATGTGACGTCACTAAGTGAACGTAGTCCATCTGTAAATAAAAATGATATTGCTGCGTGAGAATGGTATGTTAGCATGAGTAAATTAATGCTTCTGCACGTAAATGTGATATCACTGCCATTAAGTGTAATTTCACTGTACGTAAACATAATGTCGCTGCTTCTAAACGTGATGTCGTATGTAAATCTAACATCACTGCGTGTAAGTGTGATGTCACTATATGTAAATGTCACATTATTGTATGTGTACCCTGATGTCACTGCGTGTGAATGTAAAGTGACAGCATGTTGAAACGGCATCGCTCCTTTAAAAGTGCGACGTCACTGACGGTAATTGTGTCGTAGATTCGGGTAAATGGGAGGCCACTGCATGTAGACACGACATCTCTGTGAGCAAAAGTGAAATCGCCTGCACGTAGATGTGACATTGTCAGTAGGTTTGTGGTCATGGCAGGTAAACACGCTGTCAAAGTGTATAAATGAGACGTCGGTGTCTGCAGGTCACAATGCCTGAGCCCTTTGGTTGAAGAAGAGGCGTTTCATTTAGGGAACACAGCTAAATCTGCCCCTTCATCCAACCACCCTGCAGGCAGAATTACAGATTCCCCACTTCTGTGTCGGAGCGCTCAGCCTCCGGGGAAAGTTGGATTGTGGTGACTGCATTTACGCAGCAACCTGCCAGCAGAACATCTCTGCCTGCGACGTCTCCCCGATCGCTCCCTCCTCCCCCCCCCGTCGGCGTTGAGGGTTGCTGCTACATTCTTAGAGACAGCACATACCTTGGAAATGACTAGCTGTCTGTTCCAGCTCCTCTTCATCGCTCTGCTTCTCTTTAATTCCCACATTGGTAGGCTCTGAGGTTTTGAGTCTTTTGTGTCTGAGCACGTCTGTGTTTCTGCGTGCAGCTGAAGGCCTGAGATCCTTCGCCAAGCGCTCTTGCTGCGGTTCTGCAGTGGATTTTTGCAGAGGCTGATCCTCTCGGTTAATTCCTTCAGAGGCGACCGCTCCGTCAGTTTCCTGTTTCTATCATGTGATCAGGAACACCACGTTTCCTGAAACTTTGACCATCAGGGAGCAACAGGAAGCAAAATCACATCTCATCAAGAAATCAACTGATAAATCAATTAATCAATCCTGAGGAGCTCAGCTGGTGGCAGCCAGAGGGGCCCATAAATGCAGTCGTACCATGTGTGGGGGAGGGGCTCAGACAGAGGGGGGCGGATCTGTGGGGGTGATGATGTTGGGGGCTGTGACCCCCTCCTTGCCTGAGTTTCCAGCCTGTTGCACGGGTCCAGGCAAAAGAATGAGACTTTAATTCAATTAGGATATCAAACACAATCAGCGCCTCAATGGAGGAACTCCCTGCATTCAGGGGACCCCACAGAAACAATGAAAGCCGCCCAGATAAGAGGACACGCCCCCAAAACAATAGCACACCTGGTCAGAAGGAATGGCAGCAGGTGCAGCGATGCTACAAAAACTCATAAATCTGCTGTTTTCTACTGGACCGATCCAGGAGGCTGAAAATGAGACAGATTGGTTGAGGCTTCAATCCGGTCCTGAATCGCTGGACTTTCAGATACTGTCGAGATAAAAGGCTTGAGAGCCAGAGATTCACCTGGAAACAACAAAGTCAAAACAGTTTAATACTGCCTGGAGAACATTTGTTTAAGTCCTCGACAAAAAAAAAAAAAAAAAAATCAGCAAATTCTGAGTAACTGAAGATGTGGACAACTTGGAATATCTCACAGGGTCCCTCCTAGCCTCATGCCGGACTCGCCTCCCTGTCCGTGTCCAAATCTGTGGCAGCTCCAGATAGCAACCTGGTTTCCATGGGAACCACCTCCCTCCTCCCCCGGGCTGCTGCTCAGGTGATCAGCTGATGAAGAGGAGGAGTAGGAGGATGATGCAGCCTCCAGATCAGAGTGAGGCGGCGAGCGAACGGCGGAGGACACAGCACCTGGACGGGCGTCTCAGCAGCTGGAAGATCGGCTGCTGTTCATCAAGGTTTGAGTTCAACGCGATGCTGAGGTTGATCCGTCTATCAACCACCGATGAGGTTACTTGTGTCCTACGGAGACATGAGGAGGACACGGGAAACCTTGTCGCCAGTGGTCATGTTGCTCGTTTTTCTCCTCGGTTCTTGTGTTTCTGCTGCCGGTCGCAGCGCCGCGTGTTCCATATTTGTTTGTTTGTGTTTCCTGCTCCGGCTTTTCAGATCACAATTGTGTGTGTTTGTGCTGCCTCTGAGGACTTTTGTCTCGGGAACAGCTGGAGACGAACGTGACAACAGAGAAAGTGTCAGAGGGGGAAGAAAGAAGAAGGGGGGAGGAAGATTAATGTGTCTGTGTGGGAAGCTGGAAGAGGAGGAGAAGGAGGAGTTTCAGCTTTGTCCTCGGCTCTCTGACCAACACAAAGCCAGCTGACAGAGATGTTCTCTGTCGGCGATGCCTCACTCTGATGTGACAGAGATGCTCTTCAGAGGAGACTTTTCACTCTCAAACATTGTCGGGTTGGATTGATTCGTACCGGCTTTGACAACCAATGATTTATTGTACTTTTCTATCATCTTCTGTGAGGAACTCAATGTATGTGACTAGATAAAAGTCAAGCAAAATTCAACATTATGAAAGCTAGGCGATGATGCCCAGGCCCCCACCCTCAACTGGCTCCTGGCTCACTTGACATCCGACCTCCACTTTCTCCATCCATATACAAAGGGCCTAATGTGGAGGTGGTCACCTGTTTCCTTTTTGAGTTGAGCCAGCCAAGCTCCAGCAGCCAAGGCCTGTTCACCAGATGCTCTCTGGTCATCTACTCCTCCCCTGGCCTTGCAACATCACAGTGTCTATATTTGGATGTTTGCTAATCGTCGTCTTTTTCTTTCATCAAGATCCTTCGAGTAAATGAGGTACTCTCTGTCTCAAGTGGAGGAGTTGGAGTATCTCAGGTTCTGGTTAAGGGACCTAAGGACAGAGAGGTGGATGGATTTGGTCCACATCTGCAGCTCTCAATCTACCATCATGTTCCAAAACTAAATCTATCAGGAACAAAATAATGATTTTCTGGATGCAATTGGTTGAAATGAACTTCCTTTGTTGGGCGGCTTGTATGGAGAGGAATTTGCATATTATTGCAAGAAAAGAGCAAGTTTCAAAATTAGAACTGTGAAAACCCTTTCAATCAATGTCCAGGTTTTGAGAGTAATGTACAATCTGTATGCAAAATTTCAGCTTAGTACATTTTTGCAGCTTTTTTCAGATTTAATTTTTCTGGTGTTTTTTTGTTATTGAATTAAAACATTAGGTTACATTCTCTACACTTCGTAGGGTGGGACTTCCTCTGGAGGATGGAGCGAAGACACATTTCTATTGGTCTGCTTGGATACAAATTAAGAAGCGCTTGTTTTGGTCTGCTCCTGCCTGCCATAAACAATCTCGTCTTCCCTACAGGGTCCTGCCATCATTTACAGTATGCGAGTACAAACCAAACAAACAAACAAATAAAAAAACTCTGAATTCGTATAGGATACAATGCAATTCATAAAACTCTGTGTCCAATTTTAAAATAAACACCAAACTGTGAAAATGTACGTTCAGCTTTTGCATACACGACGTCACTACTCTCAAAACATTTTTGCTTGAGTGAGAATTTTTTCAAAGTATAATTTTTTTTTAGACGTGTTCTTTGCTTACAATACTATTGGAACACCTTGCTCTATAAGCTTAGAGATAGAAAATTGCTCCATCATCCAGGGGGAGCTTACTTTTACGGCAATTAGCATTCAAAAGAGTCCCAGAAACAGACCCTGAGTTCATGGAGAAATACTTTCTTTCTTGGAAACACCTTGGGATCTCCTGGGTAGTGGGATGTCTGGGTGTCCCTCCAGAACCTGTTAAAGCCATGACCTGATGGATGGATGGATGGATGGATGGATGGATGGATGGATGGATGGATGGATGGATGAAAGAAAGGATTTCACCAAAATATTCAATGTGATTGAACTATATGTGAAATTTTCTGTGGTTATTATTCAACAATTAATACAAAAGGTTTAACCAATGAGAGAGAAAACATGCAATGGCTAAGTACTTGGCAACAAAGTCAGCTTGAATGAGCTGCAGACATCTCTGAAAAATAGTTTCCTTTCAAAATCTATGTACTTTCCCTGACTTAATTTTAAACTTAATTTTATTTTGGTTCTCAGTAACAGCATCCACGCTGATGGAAGCTGTCAGCATAACCTGGCCGGGTTCAGTGATTTAGAAAATATCAGTTCAATAAAGCTGAAAATCAGCTGATTCCAGACACCACCTGATTTCACCAGCATGTTATAACCTTGAGAAATGATCCTGATTATTGGTTATTGATCAGCATCCCTGTTTGGAACAGCTGAATGTTTCTGCTGCAGCTCCTATCCTTTCAGCCAGTAGAAGAAAGAAATAATAGAGGAGGGGGTGTGTTGGGTGTGTTGGGGGGGGGGGGGTCACATTAGACCCCACGTATACCTTGGACCACACAGCGAGTGCTCCATCTCTCTCTGTTTGATCACAGAGGGCTTTACCCGTCTGAAGCGGTCACACCTCTTATTAAAGCCCGGCCTGTCCCACGCCCCCCCTTCGCCCACCCCCACCCCCCCTCTCTTGGTATTCAGCCCAGGTCAGCAGATTTGAGCCCAGCCCACCGTGGCTCCCTTTTTAATTTGCACCTGTTGCGCAGTTGTCCGGGAGGCGAGAGCTGCAGAGGCTGCAGACAAAGATCATATTATGAACAGACTAATCTCCGTGTAGCTGAGAGGGTCGGGTGTTCGGGAAGGGGGGAGTGGAAGGGGGGGGGGGGTTGTCTGTTGCCTCCTGTGGGAGATCAAATCTGCAGCAGGAAGTGTGATAAGACGCAGAAGAGGCGCTCCAACAATTTGTGTTCACTGAACGAGGCAGAAAATCTCAGGCTGTTTTGTGGCAGTACTCCCGTCTGCAGGCTGTTCCCATGATGTCATGTACCCCCCCCCCCCCCCCCCCCCCCCCCCACACTCCCAACCCTCACCCCTGCACACACAATTCACCTCAGTCAGGTTCAGCTCAGTTCAAGTCTGCAGCCGACACACAGCTGACAAACGACACAACGCTTAAAAAAGTCAGAATGGAGTCAGAGAATGCTTAAAGTTTTCTGGAGGAAATCGCAGATCAAAAAGTTTTATCTAATGTGTCTTAAAACAATCAATCACACAGGAATCAGACTATGTTTTTTCCTTTCTAAGACCATCATGCCTAGGCTATACATGCATCTTTATCTGTGAGAGCTGTGAGAACTTAACAAGCCAATTGACAGGAAACGAGCATTGAGCTCTGAGATGAAACAATGTAAAAAGATTATAACATTAAATAAGGAAGTTCGTTACAGACTGAAATTTGGTAGATTGTTCTGGATGGAGATCCAGAGGGAGAGCTGGTTTCAGATGTTTTTTCAGCTGCGTTAACTCCTCCTCTGCCTCTGTGTTTCAGTCCTGAACTATGACACCGTGCTGGAGACAACCTCGGAGACAGATGAGGATGACCAGACACTGCTCCGCGATGACAGCAGCTTCACAGGAGGAGGAGGAGGAGGAGAGGATGAAGAGGCAAGCAGTCCAGTTGGTATACCAACTCTGGAGGCATCGCCCAGGGTCGGCCACGCCCTGCTGTCCAACAGGGAGCCAGAGGACTCAGAGCTCAGGGGGGAGGACGGATGTATCGGTGAGTCTCTGATCAGATCAGTTCCTCAGAGTCAGTATTGGTTGTCCGTCCTTCATTCTCCTGGTTGTAAGAAATGATGCTTATGGTCATTAGATAGAAGAAAAATAATAAGTACCATTAGTCTATAAGCCTGTTGGAACAGTTCCTGCTGAGAATTATTGATAAAACCTTTATAGTCACATATAAGGTTCTTATGAACACAGAAGTCTTTGACTTCTTTGACTTCAGTTGTTAATTCACAAAAAAAACTCAGACATTAGTTTACTCTGGAAAGGGGAGAACCATGGCACAGATTACAAAGCAACCTGGATGAGAACCAGGAGGAGAAGCAGGAGCAAAACTGGGGATGGGTGGGGGTATACCAGCAGGAGAACCAGGAGGAGAACCAGGAAAGATCAGCACAAAATTAGGGACGAATCAGTTAATGAACCAAAAGGAGAACCAAGAAATTACCAGGAGTAGAACCAGTGAACAAAAAGGAGAGTGGCCAAGGAGATCCAGGATAACATGGGGGCAGACCAGAAGGTTAACTAGGAGAAAAAACACGTAATAAGAACCAAGGGGAAATCCAGGCAGAGAACCAGAGGGAATTACAGGATGAGAACCAGGAGCAAGGGAATGAAGTAGAATGAAAACAAAGAGCAGAACTCCAGGGAGAATCAATCATAAAAGCAGAAGGATAATCGAGGAAAACCAGGAGAAAGACAGAACAAGGAGAACAATCAGTGAAGAACAGGGTGTAGAACCATGAGGATGAATATTAGGAATTAGAATAATGTGTTTGTGTTTGTCCCTTTAGGTGAGCGTAGCGGCGAGTACGACGCTGTGGGATCTGAGGCATCTCTCCAGGCGGAGGAAAACGGGGCAGGTGAGATAAAAAAATATATATATATATTCTGATCAATAACAACACAGCAAAGAGAAACAAATGATATGTCCAAACTGAAAACATTCTGGAAAAAAACTTTAAATTTTTAAATTCATAAAAAATTTAAATATGGAATAACTCCAAGAGGGAAAAAAAATTAACACTAAACATGTACACCAAATGCAACACCAAAAAAAAGGGAATTACACAAAACGCCTTGCCCAATCAGCAACCAATGGCCATAAAGTAAATTATGTGTCATCCGTATTTTTTAATTGAACTATAATAAAAGTTAAGAAACTTTACCTGTAATTCATTATAGGATCAAGATGTTTCGTAGAGAAGGATCTGTGTCTGTGATGGGTGCAAACATAATAGAACATGTTATAAATGCAAAGTATCTGTTTTAAACTTTATGTGGACTATATCTGTGGCAGGAAAGTTTCCAGTAATTTAAAATTTAAATTATTTTTGTTCTTGAACATCATGTTTGAAGAGTTCTGTTGGTCTAAGGCCCCGTCCACACAGAGATGAGGTTAGGTGGCTCCAACAAGGTATTTTGTCATTTAGGCTGTGCGTCCACACAGATCAAGTATTTTGGTAGATCATAAGCCGTAATTTTTAAACCGGGTGTTGTTTTTTTGCTAAATGCTGTATTTTGTGTTCCATTTCTACATGCGAGTCGCTTTTTTCTTGAACCATGACGTCGTAGCTTTCTGTAACCTCCAATGCGTCTCACTGTCACAAATAACAACATGGCGTGGTTCAGTGTTGGGTTCATGCTAAAGCAAATATTGACTTTGTTATGGCTGTTAGTAGTGTCCTCAGACTCTTCCTCTCTAACTACCCCGCTCTTCACACTGTGTCCCCAGCCAACCCACATAAAGATCATGTTGAACAGGCGTCCATGTTTGTGTCTGATCCTCCACCACGGTGCTGTGTTCACTTCATAGAGTTGTCTGCATATGCCCTTTTCTTTGCATTCTTCAATGTCACAGCACCACCAGCATACCTACTACAGTGTTTTCAGTGGTGCTCTGTTCTCTCATGTAGATACACATTTTTTCTTAATCGGTCATGAAATGTTTACCATGGTTGTCATTATGTGGACGAGGCCTAAATACCTGTGAGATAAGAATGAGAGCTGAAGGCTTTTGTAGTCACTGCAGGATGATACCCAGGGAAGCAACATTCCAAGTGTTTTCAGGTGTGTCTTTTATGCTGATGATAATCTTTTCTCTATATATGCATTATCTTAGGGAGCCGATTGGAAGGCATCTCTGAGCTGGATGAGTTCTTCCTGAAACGGAAGCTGGAGGATGACAACTGTCACCAGGAAACCATTGCTGAGTACCTCCAGCGCAGCGACACTGCCATCATTTACCCAGAAGCCCCGGAGGAGGTAACACGACTGAGCACGCCCGAGGCCGCTGCGCAGGATGAGAGTGAACATGGTGAGAGGATGGACAGAACAAAGGGATAATAAACAAGCACTTAAACACTCTAAACAGCAAATACATGACTGAAGTATAGCAACACAAGATCGCAAAGAATCAAAAAAGAAAATGGTTTGAAGAGTAATACGTGTCTTGATAAAAATTAATGTTGAAACAGTTGTTTCGTAAAAGAACTGAGAATTTATGAAGGATTCTCCCAATCATGCGGTTTGCAGGCCTCATTGAAAAGAAAACAAGTTCAGAGCTTATAGTTTTGGTTTTAAGGGATCCTGTGTGACTTCTCACCTCTCTCTGCAGACCTGGCTTCCAGCGCTGCAGATGACTTCGCCCAGTTGCTCACCTGTCCGTACTGTGAGCGCGGCTACAAGCGGCTGACGTCTTTGAAGGAGCACATCAAGTATCGACATGAGAACACGGAGGAGACCTTTCCCTGTCTGCTGTGCGCCGAAACCTTCCCCCAGAGATCTCAGCTAGAGCGCCACATGACCACACACAAGCCCCCTACAGACCAGGTGAGCTAAGACATCTGCACCAGTTGAGCAACAGTAAGATGAAATACTAGAAAGATGGATGGATGGATAGGTAGATAGGTAGTTTATTGACCTTTGATCATATGATTTAGCTCATGATCCCAGTGTTCACTACCAGGAGAGCTTTTCATGCTCTCTGCGGTAATTTTTTTTGATTTCCGATAACCTGTTAACTTTGGCCCCGCCCAACCACTGGAAATGCATCCTGTGTAGGCGGAGTCTCTTCCTGCGGCGGCAGCTGTGCTTGGGCGTGCAGCCTGTGAACACAGCTCATCACTTCGCGCTCTAATCTAATGATGAAGCCGTGTTAAACGCTTCCTGCACGCGCCTGTTCTCTGCTCCTCGGGATCCAGGAGTCTCATTAGAGTCAGTAACTAAGCTCCAAGTCATTCAGTTCTCCAATTACACCATGATCGTAATGGGATTACCTTATCCAAGCAGTTGGCTGTCAGGATCCTACGGTTCCTTAGACCTCCTCACAGACTGAACCAGGACCAGATGGTCTTTTCCCTGCTGGGCTGGAGAAGCTTAATCCTCTGAGTGTTTATAGGAGGACTTCGAGTTAAACCGTTAAACCGAGACGAGAGGTGGAACTCAGATCAGTTCACGTTTCACCACAGAAACACTCATGTTGGATCACTAAAACATCTGACAGACACATAAATCTCCTCTGTTGTGTGATCAAAGACATGAAATACCGTATCAAATTTAACTCAGAAACATGGATGGAGGAATGGATGGATGGATGGATGGATGGATGGATGGATGGATGGATGGATGGATGGATGGATGGATGGATGGATGGATGGATGGATGGATGGATGGATGGATGGATGGCTGGCTGGCTAGGGTTTCATCACGTTGAGTAGATGAAGAAGCCAGCTTTACAGATCGCTAACATCGTCACTGATGAATAATTGTATTTTTCCGTATTATACATCATCCCTACAGAGATACATCCTAGAGGTCCACATGGAATTAGTATATAGAACCAGTATTTTCTCTTTAAATCCTAATATTAATGTCATTAATGAGTCCAAATGATTGGTAACTTGTTTATTATGTCTTTTCTCTGGTTAAACCCGTGGTTGAGCAGTGTCAGAGCAAACAGATGAAAGAGGCGTTTTATCTGCTGAATAAATGAAACGGCTGTTCGGGTTTGCATTTCATGTGAAATGAAATGATGTAAGCTCCCACTCTCCTGTGGGGGGGAGGATGCCCCTCCATTACTATGTGTTTTTGTTAGTATGCATATTTGCATTTGAAATGTTGGGAATGCACCTCAACCAGAAACTGCTGCCTGTGAACAGAGACAGCCCACGCTGTTTCTCAGAATGCCTTTTGCACTCAGACTTCCAGGAGAATCTGTCTCTATCCTCTCTGCTCCACTCCCACTCCACCTCCCTCCCTTCTAATTGGTTTCTCCTCTCTGCAGCCACCACTGCTCAGTGAAGGAGCTGCAAACCGCAAGTTCAAGTGCAGCGAGTGTGGAAAAGCCTTCAAGTACAAGCACCACCTGAAGGAGCATCTCCGTATTCACAGTGGTGAGTGGAATACCGGGGGACGGGGACGACAGATGAACAGACAGGTTTATAACCCCGTTGACTGATGGAATACCAGAGACACACACACTCGGAGAAAGAGTCCAGACGGTGCCGTCTATTAGAAACAATAAGCACAGTAATCAGCAAACACAAGTGTCATAAACAAAAGTAAATCTGCAACTATTTTTGTCAAAATATTCACATTATTGAAATAAACATTACAACTTCAGGTCTGTTTATAATATAAGAACAAAGCAGATCTCTGAGTTTCTGATGATGGTGGAAATGATAAACAGAAAACTATCTTTTACCTGGAATTATTTCTAACATTTCTGTTCCCCCTAACAAAGATATGTTGATCCATTGGAAAAGTGAAAGCCAACTTTCTACAGCTCAACTAATAAATCACAATTCATTCAGCAGATGTGATCGTTGATGGTATCTGAAGTGTCTCTATCAAGAGAACATATATTCTGATCCAATAATTAGATTTTCAACATGCTTGATTAAGTCATAAACACAGTCCTGGTTGTAATTAATTGAATATTCAGTGTTGGAAACATTAGGATCAGTCTCAGTCTGCAGAATTAGACAGAACTGCATTTACCTGACAGCAATCCCTGTGTTGTGTTTTGCAGGTGAGAAGCCATATGAATGCTCCAACTGTAAGAAGCGCTTTTCCCACTCGGGATCCTACAGTTCCCACATCAGCAGCAAGAAATGCATCGGCCTGGTTGCCCTTAATGGACGAGTGCGAAATGGGAACAACATCAAACCTGGCTCCTCTCCCAACTCCACAACATCTTCCCCAGGAAGCCCCGCCTTGGCCCATCTCCGGCACAAACTAGAAAATGGACGACTCTTTGGCCTGCAAGACCAGCAAGGTCAGCTGGACATCAAGACTGAGCCAATGGACTTAAATGAGTACCGGCTGCTAATGGCCTCTCAACATGGGTTCGGAGGTCCAGGAGTCTATCTAAATGGCCGTAGTGGAAGCCCGCTGGGTATCCATGGCTCCTCACAAAGCTCCTTTCAACAACTGGGTGGAATGGGGCTTGATCTCTCCCTGATGGGCTACACTGGACATCTTGGGAACAGCCTGAGTGAGGTACAGAAGGTGCTCCAGATCGTGGACAACACTGTTAGCAGGCAGAAGATGGACGGAAATTCAGAAGAGCTATCCAAGCTCAGGGCCTATATGAAAGAGTTGGGTGCCCAGATGGAAGCCCAGGCCAACTTTCAGGTGATGGGCCACAATAGTCCTACCAAGAGCATAATTGACTATACGCTGGAGAAAGTCAATGAGGCCAAGAACCTGATCAATGACTCCAAGATGCAAGTAGATGATAAGAAAGAGAAACCAAACCACTCAGCTGATCTTAGTTGTGAAGAAAAGTTGTCTGATGGACAGAACCAATTTCTGACATTTTCTTGCCAATACTGCAAGGAGATCTTCCCCGGACCAATCCCACTTCACCAACATGAGCGCTACTTGTGTAAAATGAATGAGGACATTAAAGCAGTCCTGCAGCAGCCAGAAAGCAGTCCCGTTGCCTGCAGAGGGCCAAGGGCTGATGAACTGTCCCATAATGAGAGGGCAAACAGCCCCACCAACCCATTCAAGGAGCACATGTCAGTGCTGAAGGCCTACTTTGCTATGAACACTGACCCCAACTCTGAGGAACTGCTCAAGATTTCCCTCGCTGTCGGGCTTCCTCAAGAGTTGGTGAAGGAGTGGTTTTCTCAGTGGAAAGGTCAAAACAACCACATGGACAATTTGAGGAAAAAGTTCCCCACTCCTGACACTGGACGGCCAGACCAAAATCTGAGTCGGTCTCCAATAAATCTTCCTGTTACAGATTTACACAATGGCTTTTTTAACAGTGATGGTTCCTACAGACTCACAAAGACCAATCAGTTTACAGCTACCAAGCAGACAAAAGGGGATAAACCAATAGATCCTGCAGACCCCTTGAGGAGCAACACTCCATCACCCCTAAACCTGTCTTCCACTTCATCAAAACACTCCCAGAGTAGCTCTTACACTCCAAACAGCCTCACTTCTGAGGATGCCCATGGGGATACTCCTCTGGATTTGTCGCTGCCCAAACACATGGCACAGAAGCGACCAAGACCCAATGGTTTTATCACTGAGCACAATGGCGAGGATGCAGGACGTGAACAGGGATCTGGACCTTTGGAGGTTGCCAATATCAAAAAAGAGGTCTTTGCCTCTGACAGCGGTAGGATCTCTATCCATCAGTTGGAGAAAAGCACGAGTCCAATTTTTGGGATTAATCCCTTTACTGGAGGTCCTGTGTATACCTCCCTGCCACCCCAAGGAGCCTTGGGTTGGCAGACCCCAATCCCCGGCCTTGGTCACTACCACGGTCTTGACCCCATGAGCTACCTGCCACACATGGTCTACCCCTATGCCACAAGCGCTGCAACGTTTGCAGAAATGCAGCAAAGAAGGAAGTACCAACGGAAAGCAGGTTTTCAGGTAAACCTAGATCACGATTTAGAAAATTTTCTCTTAGGTCCTATCACCATGGTCAGTTTAGGGCAAAGGTGGTCAACCCAGAGAACTTCTCTCTAGATAAAGACTGTTGACTAGAAGATCTAAGGACTGGAAAGGGTATGGAGTTGAAATACACATGTCTTCTACATAGACAAACCAGAGTTCTGCTCTCAAGGTTGCATCTTCTGGTAGTTTAGGGACTTTTTAGGCCCTGAAAGTCTCTGACTGGTCATGAGAATGAGCAGGGAACTTTCTTGATGAGAATTGATAGGAAGATTGCAGTATGATAATTGGTTCTTCACAGCTTTTTTACAGTGGAAAACAGGAGACATAGATACACAAAAAGAAGTTGCATTTTATATTTTTTATCAAGGTCTTCTGTCTTCACATGAAAATAGATACTGTTATCCTTTTGGCATATAAGTAGGGAGATTTAGCTGATATCAAAGGTAGAGTTGGCTATTTTTCCAGAAGTTTCCCCAATTCCCTTTTTGAATAACTGCGTACGCGCAAGACCGTCTTGCCTGCTCTTCCCTTTCCAAAGCTAACTGCTAAGCTAACCGCTAAGCTAACCAGATACATAAACACTAGAAGTGCGCATGTGCAGCCAGCAAGCATAAACTAACAAGGAATGTGTTGACTCACTGGCGTTACGTGAGCTCGTCAGAATAATTGGCATATGAGACAACCAATAGATAAGGCGATCCCCCCAGAACTCAAGAGACAGAGGGGAGTGAGAGCAGGACCAAAACTCTGACCAATCACTGCCCTTTGGTGCGAACGGTCAGGATTGGTCAGAGTTTTTACAGGTCTGCAGCTTTCACTGAGGTACATTTTTTAACCTTTTCTGAATACATAACGTATTTACTACTTTCAGGATGGAAGGACGATTTTACAGAATATAACAAAAAGTGTTTCTGAACTTCATTACCAACTATAACATTAACTGGCCTTCAAATTACAGTCAAAGTGAAAAAGTCCTTTAATCGATATATATATACAGTACATCCATTGGCCGTAAGCTTCACTGTGACTCCATCTTTTCATAGTTAATACCAACTAACATCCATTTAAATTTTCTAAAGTAAAAAAAAATTCTAAGGCATGATTGGAATTGGCTCTGTTTCAGTTCTATGAACAACAATCAGTCAGATTCCCTTACAGTGAAAAAAGAAAAAAAGGAAGTGTCCTCAGAGTTATTGGAACCATAAAAAGGTTCAATGTATCAAATTGTAATCATCATACTAGTATCAATGTACAAGATGAATTAACTTTCCTTCTCCTTGATGCCCTCACCTGTTATAGATTTGCTTTGACTCATGGAAACATTACGAGGAAGGAATAAAATAGGAGAGTAGAGGAAATGTGAGCTACATGCAATATCCTATTGGCATGTTGTTGTTGAATTAAACGCTGATGTGAGACAGGAAATCCTAAATGTTTTGACTAATTAATCATCAAGCAGCCAAATGCTTTGGGTCAGAGGATGTCTGTTGTGAAGGCAAACAGTAAATAACCCTGAAGGAGTGTTTGGTCTGAAAGTACCTCTTCAAAGTTTGGTTCCGTGAAAAGTCATCTGGAACATCTCCTGCACACCCTGCTTGATTTCATTCCCTCCCCCCACTTGTTTTTAAATGTCTCCTGGATGAAGGGACTTACCCAGGTTGGGCCTTTAAGCCCTGTCCAGACTTGGGATCATGGGGGCAGAGGGGGGTGGCAGCAGAAGGTGTCTCAGAGCGTGAAGTCGACAGGTGTAGGATTATGACTGAAGCTCTGTCTCTGTCTCAGGGGGAGCTGCTGGACGGGACGGCAGACTATCTGTCAGGCCTGGACGACCTGACAGACAGCGATTCGCTGCTCTCCAGGAAGAAGATTAAGAAGACTGAAAGTGGTATGTACGCGTGTGACTTGTGCGACAAAACATTCCAGAAGACCAGTTCCCTCCTAAGACACAAATATGAGCACACAGGTATATATAACACTTGGACATTTCTTTTTAACCCCCCCGTTCTCCTTTTATCTCTAATTTTTTCACACTTTTTGCTTTATTCCCCCACTCTTTACTTCTGTTTCTCATGTAGCTCCCCACTTGTAGTGCTTCGGATCTGTTTTTTTTTTTTTCTGCAGGCTGCGGCCTTTAACGCATTCTCTTTTTTGCAGCAGCTGGCTGGGGAGGTGATCACTGAAACTTTAAAAAAAAAAAATGCTCCGCAGCACGAGTTTCAGACTGTGATAAAAGGGGGGAATTTGGCGTTAGTTCTTGTTTGTGTGTGAGTCAAGATCTAAAGGATTAATTAATTAAAAACAGATTCACTTTTTTATATTTACTCTGGAAACAGTCTGTGGTAAAGGTGAACGTATTACTGTAGAACCAATGACTTCTCTTAACAGCACATGATTGTTATTTTTTCACTCCAAGACAAGACAGTCTGAATGGCAACATTTACACCCAGGGTAATTCATGGTGAAAAATGAAAAAAAAAAAAAAAAAAAAAAACAAGGTAAAGAGAATTATATGATAACACGATATATGTACATCAAAACAATAAGACTCAATTAAGCATGAAAAAACACTAAAACTCATGTTTGTCCCAGACCAGCAGCTCCTAAATCTATTTAAGACCAAGAAGATTCAGCGCTTATTGATCAATTACAAGAATTGAAAATCTGATTCAAGTATTGACGTGATATGATCTATTTTTTTCTGGGGTTGGTAAGGACTCTTGCATCAGCTGGATAAGATGCAACCATCTCATCTCAATCACTCAGAGATTGTTATATAGAGCATTAAATGCTCTATATAACTATATAATTGTATGCAAACGAAATTTTTATTTTGTATGCACTTTGTGCATACAAAATGACAATAATGTTGTCTAAATCTAAGTCTAAATAGTTCCAACCTAGTGAAGTAATAAAAGTATGCTCCACTTTTTTTTTAATCATTCCTGTTGTATATAGGTATGGGTTCATAACCACACCAAGGTTTCTTGCATGCTTTGTGGTTAGGCCTTCTTGAGTATAACTGAGGGCTAATCTCTAATCTTGTGGTTTTGGAGCCCAAAAAATGTTTTGTTTCCTTCACTAAGCTCAGGATGTTCTGATCCTCACACCGGCACTGTGAACACAAGGCCTCAGTGACTGTAAGTGATTGTGGTCATATGATAACACAAAAATATTAAGTGCCATGTAATTTAGCAAGTTAGGAAATGGATGCGGTGCTCCATAATCTAGGGGAGCACATAGACGTTGAATAAAAGTGCTCCAAGAAAAGAGCTTAGAGGTGTTCACTCTGATTTACATTTACCAAATCACACAAAATAATAATCGCAGTCTGCCTAGTAAGACGTGAATCAATATACAACAGTGTCAGACACTTCCACCTGTTTTTCCAATTTAGTAGTCAGTATGTTATGGTCATCTCTGTTAAATGCAACACTGATATTGAGTAAAGCCACTGGATATCACTGTTGAGACGACTGTTCACTGTGAAGTTTTAGGGCAGCCAAGACCAATGCCAGGAGAACTTCCTGTGAAAAGCTTATGAACAAAAATGGTTGCTGGATATAATCTGGTACCAGAGTACCACTCTTCAGTAACACTGAGAGGGCTTTCCAGCCAAAACTCAGACTTGTGAAGGTGATAAACTGCCATCCTACCTGTTTTATTCCCTGTCTTTCTCTGCATTGCATCATCCTGTCACCATGTTGGCCGGATAAAGTAATCCTGAGCAGAAAAAAACAGGCAGCCAGTATTTAAACCCACAGACCTCATGTTTAATGCAGGAGTGTTATGTACACAGTTTCTCAGTTAAATGTTCCAGAGGTTTCAAGTTTCCTGTATGAACTCTGTTTGCTTTTCATGTTTACATTTTAATGTTTCCTGTTTATTTCCTTTATTATGGAGCCTGACACTCAACAGAGAGCTGTTTCCAGCTGAACTCAAAGCTGAACTCAATGTTGTAAAATGTAACCTAAGTTCCCACAGGCTTTTATGTTCCTTTCAGAACAATCTTCTGGTTTGGCTCATTATTGATTGTGTTAAAAATAGCTGTGGTAAATGTCTTTTATGTTTTCTGTGAACAATGAGAAAAACACTGGTCCAGCACAGTTTGTTAGGGAGGGTTAGAGGAGAAAGACTCTTCTCTCTAACAGCTAGCTTTATCAGAATGAAGCATAAGACTTCTGGAATAATGCCCTTTGACAAATGAAACCAAAGTAGAGATATTTGTCCATAACAAGCAGTTTGGTCCTTTGGGGAAAAACTACAACCTGAAAAGACATATCAATTGCCTGGCAAGGTGGTGGAGGGTGGATGATTTGGGCTTGTTTTGAAGCCTGAGGATTTGGCACCTTGCAAACCTTGAGTTGGCTGTTAAAAGTATTTTAGAGTCAAATATGAGGCCAGTGTCAAAAAGCTGAATCTTTGGCCAAACGGGTTCATTAAAAGGACAATGATCCCAAACAGCAGCAAATGTGTAACAGAATGGCTAAATAAGCAAACAATCACTGGGTAGCAATGGCCTATTCAAAATCCAGACCCCTGCCAGATTAAAATGCTTTGCTGGGAGCTAAAGAGAGCTGTACAGAAATAAAAGTATACAAACCTCTATGAACCACAGCTTTGATAAGGTTGGAGAGAAAACGGCTACTTATTACTGCTAAAAGTAGTTCAGCTGCTCAAATACAGGGTAGAATTAGGTTTTTCCCATGACTCCGTGTATAAACCGGCAGTTCAGAACAATCCTATGAAAAACTTAAGAAATTAGTTTCTGCTTATCAACAGTGTTTTTTTAATGGAGTTTATTCCAGAGCTGACCATGCACTTGGAGCCTGTGTTTAAACACCTGCTCCCTTTTCACTTTATTACTTCACCCTTCATTTTTAACTCCCCAACACTGAAGCAGAAGGCTGCCAACTCACTTATATTTACTACTGTGTGCGTGTGTGTGTCTGTTACAGTATGCTAGCAATAGTGAATGTTTCAGGTGTTGGTGTGTTTGCAATGACCTGCCTGCATGTTTCTGGGGAGCTGTGAGCATCTGTGTGGTGCTGTATCTTCTGTGCATGTGTGGGTGGGACGCCTGATTGGATGGTGCTGGCAGCAGACGAAGCATCCTGCTCAGTCAGATGGAAGAAATTTCCGCCCATACGGAGTTGTAGTAAATCCAGCAAAGTGAGTGAGTGAGTGAGTGAGTGAGTGAGTGAGTGAGTGAGTGAGTGAGTGAGACAACTGCAGTTTTCCTGCACTTCCTAAGGTTAAATCTGGAGCTGGGATGTCATGGAGGCTACATGCAGCCTGATGACCTTTCAAGCAACTCACTCAACTCAATGAACAAAGAGTATAACCAGACTCCCAACTAGAAGTTGCGACTTTCAAAAGCTTTGATTAAAAAAATTATTTGTATCAGAAAATATTGCAGGTGACCAATAGAAAATTATTTCTAAAACAGAACTCTATGTATGAATGGCCATAGTATTGCTTCCATGATAGTTGTGTCCATGGTCAGTCTTCAAGGGTTTGTGTTCGGCACTTTTAGTTGTTGCTCTGTGGCATATTAGTGTTTTTTAGCAGGCTTCTGTAGAGTTGGGTCCCATTCTGAGGAGGTAACTCAGCTGTTTAAATCAGCTGTGTTGGAGCACGTCTAAAGCCTGTCTTGTCTTGTCTTGTATGCAGTCATTGACATCCTGCACAAGGAGGGTAAACCCCAATAGCATGTTGCTAAAGAGACTGGCTACTCACGGACCATAACAGCAGGTTGTTCTTGGACTAAGGAGACAGAGGACTGCCCTGTTGATTAGCAATCTAAGGTCCTCATATTCAATAAAAAAATACATTTAGTATTTTATTTTATTTTTTGGAAATGAAGCATCCAGAGTCTAGAGGAAGAGAGAAGTGTTGCTAGAGGTCCAGTGTGAAGTTTCCACATTTACAGATGATGAGGCATCTCCAAAATGAGGCTTAAGCTAAGATGTTTTAAATTTTTTCATGCTACCCTCTGATGACAAGCTTTTTGGGAATTTGCATTTCATTTTCTAATAGTACCAAGACCTGCTTTAATGACTATGGGATCACTTAGCTTGACTGGCCACAAACTGCCCTGTCAGAGCCAACACTGCAGACAAGGATACTGCTAAAGCAGCCCGGAGTTCGTCAGTGGAGCTGATCATGCCCATGTCACGCCACACAGATGTAGTTATACATACAAAAGGAGTCTGAAACAAGAACTGAAAGCAGTAAATGGACATATAGTGGGCCAAAATTTCTGTTTTAAAAATAATTTTGATATTGCTTCTGAGTAGCATGCTAATTTTACGAGGTGCTGAATTTTGGGTTTTTATTAGTTGTAAGCAATAGTCATCAAAATAAACAGAAATAAGCAATTAAAATACAACACTGTAAAATACAACACTGTGTGATGAATCTGTATGATATTTAAGATTCACTTTTTGAATTACTGAAATTGATGTTTTTAGTGACTTCTTAACATGTTGACATGTACCTTGTGAGGTATTTTTCTACATGTTATGATTTGATTATGTGTTCTTGTCAATGTCATCAGGATAAACACGTTTTCTTAATGATGTTTTATTTACAGAACTAGTGCTGCTGTTCTTGTGTGCTGAAGCTGAATCTGTTTGTGCCGTCCTTACCGTGTCCTGTTGTCTTTCTCCTTTTGTGTCTCCAGGCAAACGTCCACATCAATGTCAGATCTGTAAGAAGGCCTTCAAACACAAACACCACCTCATTGAGCACTCGCGCCTGCACTCAGGAGAGAAGCCCTACCAGTGCGACAAGTGCGGCAAGCGTTTCTCCCACTCCGGCTCTTACTCACAGCACATGAACCATCGCTACTCCTACTGCAAGAGGGAGGCTGAGGAGCGTGAGGCTGCCGAGAGAGAGGCAAAGGTAGGAGCGCTGGCTGGAGGGCTGGAGCCCACCGAGTTGCTGATGAGGAGGGCCTATCTGCAACGACTGGGGCCTCTCGGATACTCCGATCCCGAGGAACAGCCAGAGGATGGCGGCGGTACCATCCTGAGGGACGGAAGAGAGGGAGGAGGACAGGATGCTGGAGAAGTGGACGATAAGATGTATGAGGAGGTGACAGACGGCCAAGAGGCAGGTTTCAGGAACAGAGAGGAGGAGGAGGAGGGTGACAGCAGGAGCCAGATGGACTCAGTGATGGATAAAGGGGGCAAAGACTCACCACAGCTGATGGACACTTGTTCACGAGAAGGGAAGACAGAAGGCACGTTGGAACAGGAGGACTGATGGAGAAAAGAGAACCGGGAAAGATTTGTTTGTGAGGTCCAGTTTCTGCTTCATGATGAAGGCTAATAGAGTGTCTGACTGACTTAGAGGATGGTTGGTCATTGGTCAGATCTATATCCGAGGTATACATCAGGCTTCCATATAACAGTCAACAGTGTGCACTCATGAGGGCACCTGTTACCTGTCTGTCATCTTATTTAAGGCTCCCACTGAGTTAAATCTGTTGCTTTAACTGAAAAAAAATTCTTAGGTCTGGTTAATCACGTTCAGTCTAATTTTTTTTCTGAAAACTAAATATGAAATATATTTATTACATGTTTGTTTTAATTGATTCTTACAACAACATTTTTCCCAACCTGTTTAAAGTTTTGAAACCTTAAAAAAAGCACGTATGAAACAAAAACAAGTTTGTTAACCCTAATAATCTAAGTCTGGAACCCTAGATTTTAACTACCTATATAATGTGTTTTCATTCATTTTGGAGATAGTCTGAAAATGCTCTTATTTTACAATTGAATTAGAGACTAAAAAATGTTTTTTGAAAAATGTGTATTACGCATGATTTCTATTTTTTTAGTTTCTAATTTTTCTTTCTCTTTGGCCCAGTTGATTCTTATGAAATATGTTGATCAAAGCAAAAATAACTGTAAACAATCTGTTAAGATATATTATTAATTGGAAACAAAATTATAGAGTAATATTAGATCATATGAAATTACATAAAATCATTGGCTGTCAAAGTGAGTGGGAAACATCCTTGGTCTAGGCTATAGACTACAAAATGTAACAAGTGTCATACAGCAGATAGTTTCTTTTAGTAACCAAAAAGTTGGGTAAAAAAAACAACCAAAACTGGAAAGTTTGGTAATAGCAAAGAGGAGGGATAAATTACTGAGCTGGTTATCTTGTTATCTGTTAGCTTGTTAACTGCTAGCTGGTAAACTGTTTGCCAGTTAACTGTTAGCCTGTTCACTGTTAGCTTGTGACCAGACGTCCATGATTTCTGGGGACAGTCCCCATTTTGGGTGGCCTGTCCCCGGCAAAGGTTGTCCCCTGAAATGTCCCCAATTTCAATGTATCATGATGGAGTAAAAAAGCTGAATGTGCTTTCCCCGCCCTGTCGGCATTGCAGATCAGGCAGGGGGTTGGTTGGTTGATCAGGCAAAACAAGCCAACCCCCATGCTTAACAAAATCAGAGATATCCCTGGTTTTCATCACAGAAATCTGGTCAAATTATGTTAGTTTGGTAATTGTTACCTCATAAACAGTTTAACTGTTACCTTGAAAGCTTTTAGCTTGCTAATTGTTAGCTTGTTAGCTGTTAGCTTGTTTCACCAAATTGTAAAATGCTAATTTCCTACTACACAAAGGTGCTCTCCTCATAGTTACACCAGAACTTTCCATTTCTGGTTCTGTATGAGGTGCTGTAATATGTGTAGGGATAAACCTGATAAAATACAAAAAAATTAACATCCTGAACCGAGTTGTGAGATTTTAGCCTAAATAAGTTTTAAACAGTGTTAACATTATATTGTATGCCAACTCCAACCCTTCGTGTGCAAGAGGACAGCTGAGCTGAATCATGAAGCAGGACTGACAGGACTTGCTAAAATCCATGTTATGCAAAATAAGAAGAAAATGAAAATAGTAATAATTATTCTAATAAACTAAGTGAAGCGCTTGTTAATGTACAGTATTATAAAGGCCTGAAAGCTGTGTGGTGCTCGGATGTTCCTAACCTCTGTGTCTTGTTGTGTTGGATAAAACCACTTCAGGAAATTGCACTTGGCTCCCTGAATCACTACAAAATAATAAAAAAAAATTAATTGAAAAATTAAAGAGGGAAGTCTGGAACACTCAGTCATGTTCTGTCAGTGTTAATGTTGTTACTCTGTCTCCTTTTAATGTGACTTTTTTTATATATATTTTTATCCGGCTTTATTATTTTGCCAACTAACCACGTGACTCCGGGCCTCCTGAGTTGTTGTTGTTTTTTTAATGAAGGAGTAATTAAACCTTTGTGAGTTTTCAGTCTTAAATCAGAGAGGCAGGAGTGAGAAAATAAAGGGCTCAGCTGGAAAAAAGAGGACGGAGCCTTTCGCTCCAGAGAAAGCCTTATATGCAAACCTTTCACCCGTCTCTTTTTAAAAAGTGCCATCCCTGCAGTGACACACCTGTCTCCCCCTGTCCTCTCATCCAGTCAGTATTACCTTAGATAGATGCCATTCTGTAGTTTACAACTGTTGGTGCAATTTCTACCCCCCGCCCCTCCCCAAGATAGTACTCTTGACAGTATTCATTTTTGAAGTTACCAACAAAAAATTCACTTTTTATTTGAAGATTTTCCATTTTATTTATGTGCGTCCTTTTATATTGCTGTCTTTATTTATTTCCTACTGTAGTGTACAGTATTAGGGTTCCTCACAGACGTATATTTTAGTAAAATTGTTCCATCATCGACTATTGGAGCATAAATGTTGATCAGGTCGTATCGTTGTTTCCTTCATTTGTTACTTCATTTGAAACTACTGAAAAGAAATCTAAATTTGGGGAACTTTTGATACAACAATTATTGTGCAAGCACTGTATTAATAAAAATCCACTTTATTCATGCCTCTGAAGAGAGGATGAACAGATGATGAAGGAAGTCCTGAAATGTCTGAAGTATTATTGTTTCAATTTTTACTTTTTTTCTGTTGAAATAAATGTAGCCAAATTAAATTTTAATAAAGCTGTGTTATTCTTCTTGTAGCACCTCTGTTTTATTCTTTACCACCCCGATGATAATGGTAATAATGTTTTTAGCCTCCTTATATTAGCCAAATAGTGTGTTGGTCCCACTTTTGCTGCCAGATCAGCCCTGACCCATCATGGCATGGACTCCTCTGGAACCCTGAAGGTGTGCTGAGGTATCTCATACAAAGGTGTTGGAAGCAGATCCTTTAAATCCTGTATATTGCAAAGTGGAGCGTCATTGGATTAGACTTGTTTTTCCAGAACACCACACAGATTCTTGATTGATTTAGATTTGGGGAAGCCAAATCAACGCCTCAAACTGGTTTCTGTTCTCCTTAGAGGGCACATATTATGCAAGATCCACGTTTTTAGCCCTTAAATACATTTTGTCATGTGCTTGGAGTTTCCAGGAATGCAGAAAAGTTGAAAGTGGTCTATCCAGGTGCTGCATCGATATCTTTATATTAATTTTAGATCATATTTTTCAAGCTGTTCAGTTTTCTTTGGTTAGTGTGTTTTTTTTTTTTTTTTACTTTTATGTCACAGCATTTGCAGTGAAACTGCTAAACAATCATCGATTTCCAGCTTATCGGTCTTCTTATCTGCCGTTTTTATTTTTTGGAGCAATTCTGTAGTCCATACTGAAGGATGCCGAAGCTACAAGTGTATAATTTAAAACATTAAACCGTCTCAGAGCATACTACAAAAATGGCTGAACGTGGTAAAGTAGAACGCTTTGGAACCTGGAGGAAGGGTGTGTGAAGTGCCTCCTTTAAATTTAAAGAGACTGCAACAAAACAAATTGACATGACGGCAACAGTAAGCTCATACGGAAGTGTACCCCAGGCGGTTCTAGCCCTCGACAAACAAAGACGTTGTAATAGTGAATGGTTAAGTTTGCAGTTAAGTTTGCAGTTAACTTTGTTGTATCCAAATCTGGTTTTAATAAATGTATCAAACTAAATACAGCAATAGTTTTTTTTTTTTAAACTGAGAACTGAGAAAAATAAGAAAAACATTTTTGCTGAAAATAAAAATAGAAAGTAATAAAACCCAACATAATTTGCAAACTGGATGCATTTCTTTCATGTGGCAAATGTGTAAACCCTTTTTAAGTTTTTAATTTGTAAGTTTACAATGATTTAGACATTGTTGCATGCTTAGTTAGTTACTGAGGAGGTGAAAATAATCACAACACATCTTTTGTGTGTTTGGTTTTAAAAATATTTTAGTTTTGTGGCCTCAAAGTACTTTTTAATTGACAATTTTGGCCCATCTGGACACAACTGCTTCAGCACATGAATTATTATTTTATTTGCTTCTTTTTTAAATTTATCATTATTACATTTACAAAATAAACAAATATATTCGATCAAATCTCTTTCACTGTATTGTATGCAGTATTTAAGTGAATCAGTTGTGGAATTACAAAATGCTAAACAAAAGTTAAGTCCAGTAAATACTGTCAAGATTAACCAGTCATTATCTGGGGGGGCATTGGAAGTTGTGTCAGTGTAAATATCAGTTAGTGTACGGTTCACGATTAAGTTCTTATGAAATTGTGGAACTTTGAGTGAAATTTAATTCAGCACGGATTATTTACCTTTGGAGTTTTAATTTTCTTAATTTATTTACTTATTAAATAAAATCCAAACCGCGAAATAAACGGGAATAGATTATTGGTCGTCCTTCTCCGTTGACGTCATGACGTCAGTCCATACGTAGAGCGTGAGTGGAGCGTCAGATGCAGCGGTCAGAGGTGAGTGAGTGTTCTGGGGGAATCGACCATGTGTGCGCTGACTGTGTTGCCCGCTCCTCTGTTGGTACCAAGTCGGTCCGAGGTTCGTTGTGCCCGGCCGGCTGGTTCCGGCCGGTAGCCGGGCTGAGGGTTCGGTTCGGCTAACGGAGCTAATGTAACCGCTCCAGGAAGTAGACGGAGCCCGCAGGGCTGTCATGTTCATTTCTGAGGATGAAGCTGTAGGTTTTGCTGCAACAGCCAGAAAAGTAAGAGCGTCAGATGGTTCCTTTAACTTACGGTTTAATTTAAAGACCTGAGGGCTAAACTATCTAAATAGATTAAACCATCAGGCTGCAGAGAGTCCAGCATGTTTGGATGCAAAGTGATGGAGAAGCTCTGGGGATGTGTGATTTTATCCAGGCAGCACATTCCTGCTGCCTGGATAAACTTGCAGAGTTTGGAGTAGTTCCCTACAGGCAGGACGGTGAGATTTATTTCTAATTCAGAAACTTTTGAAGTGAGTCAGAGAGTAAAGCTGAATACTGAGCTATGCAGTGGCGCCTGCCTCTTGCAGGGTGCAGAAGGACATCTTGGTGGATGCAGGGTGATATGCAGTGTTTATTTGTTTATTACCACCCAGTGGTTTGCATTTTGGCCAGCTTCTTATGTCAACAGCTTTTTCTTAACCACTCTTCCATAAAGCTCAGGTCTGTGAAGGCCATGACTAACAGTTGTCCTACCGACATATTTTCCCTCCTGAGCTGTTGATCTCTGCAGCTCCCTCAGAGTTACCATTGGCCCCAACAGTGCTCCTTGAGAACCCCACACAGTTTCTCTGCAGTGTTCCTAAACTTATTTTTTTGTTCATCAACACCATATGCTTAATGATTAAAGTGTAATGCTAGATGGTAATTTTTATATATATATATATATATATATATATATATATATATATATATATATATATATAGATATATAGATAGATAGATAGATATAGATCAACTTGGCCCAACCAGAAGTTGTACATCTATATATGTACAGCTTCTGGTTGGGCCAAGTTGAGTTAGCAGGACAAATAAAATTTGCACTCCTAATAATTTCCCTGGACATTCTTACCTTGGAAGCTCGATGGCATCATGAAACCATCTACTGCAGTAACTATTTTAAGTTATTAATATATATTTTAAGTTGGGTAAATAAACCTGTAACGTTGATTTGTCCATGCTTACTTACCTTGAAATAACTTCACTTACACGATGTATGACTGTCTTTTTATGCCTTGATGTTGGTAGATGAGGCAAAAATGCCTCTGGTAACACCCTAAGCTCCATGTGGGCCGACACCCGCTTTGTGTACGGCAGCAAATCATTCCACTTTAGGACCGGCTACTTAAAAGGCTCAGTCCTCTCTGAGCTTAGCTTGGTTCTTGGTACTGAGCATAAGTGGACCTTTGTGTAGAAGGACAACATGATGACAGTATGGAGGTCAGAAACCGGAGAAAATCAGTGTGATAAAAGCAGATTAGGGAAGAAAATATGAGGAGATTTTGGTTTAAAGATGAGCCGCTTGAGAAGGAGGAGAATGTTTCATGTGAATGAGGTAAACTGGTGTCTGGACCTGAACAGCATGGAGGGAACCAGATGGAGCCGGTCTGGACTCAGCTGGTCTGAGCAGTGTGTGGCGGCTCACATGCCCTCTTCATCCTGAATATTCAGCTCAGCTCTTCTGAGGATGACTCAGGGCTCAGAGTGAAACCAGTCGACTCAGAACGAAGCGGGTTTCTCCTGGTTTTGTTTCAGTCGCTGGTTCTCTACAGAATATTACACTTAGAGATCGATCGGCAGCGGCTGTACTGATAACGCTGAGAGGAGAGATTGACTCGGCTTTATTTGACGCTTAACGGATAAGATTGTGACGTTAAACAGACTTCAGCGATTGATCATAGCTGCATTCTTTAGACCGACATAAATGTTTTTATTTTTTTTAGATAACTGCAGTGAACCGCCGGAAGTTGTGGGGACAATAAGTGTCTCCATTGCAGACGGTGCAAAGCAAAGCTCTTGTTCTTGCAGTGTCATGCAAAAGTATTCAACCCCCTCTTGGCATTTTTCATGTTTTGTCGAGGTTGTTTGAGAGTTTGCACCCTTTCATGTACAGAAGAACCTTGAAGATGTATTCTTTTTTTATTCTAAAGTAAATAACAAATAAAACAAAATGACAGAGAACTGCGGCTTGCATAACTGTTCACCCCCCCTCCCCAAAGTCAGTACTTTGTAGAGCCCCATTCTGCAAATCATTCATTTAATGTGCGTATGCTGTTTTTATTAACAGTAGTTTTTCTTCTGTTGAAAACTGTTCTGTTGTTTTCACTTGTGAACAGCAACCTTCAATTCTAACCACAGATTCTTAGTTGGATGGAGGTCTGGACTTTGACTAGGCCATTCTAACAGATTTAAATGTTTCTCTTTAGCCACTCGACTGTTGCTTCAGCGGTGGGCTTCAGTTCATGGTCCTGCTGGAGAGTGAACCTCTGTTCCAGTCTAAAATCACAGGAACTGCTCAACAACATCCCTGAATTTAGCACCATCCATCTTTTCCTCGACTCAGACCAGTTTTCCAGTCCCTGCTGCTGAAAAACTTTCCCACAGCATAATGCTGCCATCACCATATTTCACTGTGGGTGTGGTATTCTTGGAGCGGTGAAATATGATTGCAGATATGCAATATTTATCTCGATATGTTTTTATTTCATAAAGTATTTGTAAAAAGGCAAAAACCTTTATCCCAATTATTTCACAGGCACATTTTTTTTTATTTTTTTTTTTGTTTAAACACCTTTTGATAAATATGATAAACGGCAGAAAAATAACCTGTTGGAATGCGTAAAAGTATAATTCTTATAAATAAACAAAGATATACGGTAGTCTAATTTTATATCTCTTCATAAAATAATCTCAATATATTACCCAGATCTATATGTTGTGTTTGGGCCCGACAGCGTTTGCCCTGGTGTTCGAAAAGTTAATTTCTAGTCTCATCTGACCAGAGCCCATACATTTGAGTTTCCCACATGCTTTTTGGCAAACTCAAAACATGTCTTCCTATTATTAACACTGCTTTTTTTTTTTTTTTTTTTGGTACAGCTTACTGTGATCCTTTAGCCAGATCCTCCATCTCTACTGTAGAGCTCTGCAGCTCCTTCAGAGTTACCTTTGGTCTCTGCTGCCTCTGATTAATGTCCTCGCCCGGTCTGGGAGTCCTGGTGGGCAACCCTCTATTTAATGGTGCTCCAGGGGAACAGCAAAGATTTTGGTATATATTTCTTTAAACTCCATGCTGACTTGTACTTCTCATTAACTATTGCCCTGACTTGTTTGGAGAACCCCTTGGACCTCATGGTGTGGTTCCTCTTGGTTAATAATCCATCAGGTCAAATAACATTGAAACATTTAAATTACGGGTACAGGGGACTTTTTTTTTTTTTACTTATCCAAGGTACTGTATTTCACATGAGCCTCTAAAGGACAATACCACTGAGCCGCGTAGACACCGGACGGCTAATTTTCAGCAAATTACATCAAAACCATAACTGGATCTTTGCAGGTCAGAGTTTTATGCCCCCGGTTCTAAGCATTCACACGTTCAACGTGTTGTGCTGAAGTGTGCAGAGACGGAGCAGATCAGTTAACTTCAGTCACTGATAATATTTTCCCAAGCAGTTAGGCTTCCAAATAAAACAAAGCCGGGAAGGATCCCTGGTGTGTTTTATTTCACCCTTCAGTTTGAGTAATATTCTTGTAATGAATGATGGGTACAGAACCAGAATCTGCCTCACAATTCAGCTCTTGAGCAAAAAGCTACTGTGGGTATGAAAAATCTTCAGACCTCTGTAAAGTATTTGTTTTTTTTTTTCATATTTCATAAAATGTAACCAGAAATACACATCGTCATTCATCATTGGACCTCAGGCACCGTTGGTCTGTAGCTCTCCACTCCCGCTCCGAACACTAGGACCTTTATTTACGCCTGAATTCCCAAAAATAGGAGATTAGACGACTGAGCTACAGTCATATATGTTTTTTTCTTTTGCCCAGGTAAGATACTTCTCTGGTTCTAGATTGTCCATTCACAGAGCAGTTGGACACGTCTGGGCATGGTGGCTCTGACTCCATAGTGCAGTCCATGTGTTGTGAATTTCCCCAGTGCCAGCACAGTTCCCTGCAGTCGGCCCCCTTACTGCAGACCACCCTGTCACAGACACAGCAACGTATCCTTGCATACTGTGGGCAGCCAGTGAGGTAGTTCAGTATCTACTGGGACAGGATGTGGTCCACTCCTGACAGCTCCTGCTTGTCCTTTAGAAGTACTGGAGAAATCAAGGAACATGGTCCTCACAAGTGCTTCCAGGCTTCTCCAAGTGAGTCAGAGCTCAATGCAGGAGGTAGATGATGGCATCATTCACCCCTTTTCATTAAAGGAACAATAAGTAACAATGACACTTAGTGGTTAAAATCAGACACATACACAATGCCTTTCACGGAGACCCGCCATTTACCAAACGGTCAATATTTAGTGTGAACCTCCACTTAATTTTCACTTACAAAAGAGAGGTATATGATGTATTTTGTTCTGTTTCTGGTCCGCTTTTCTTACTGGCTCCCATGTTAGCAGGCTGCTGCTCTTTTGCCAAAATAAAATACCAAATGCTGCGCTTTGTTTAGGGAACCCTGGGAACTCTCATATAATTGGCTCAGGAACCAGGAAGTAAACACGCTGTACACTCTGAACTGAAGTAGTTCCGAACCGTACCTGTTGGTTTGAAAGGCGAAAAACTTAAGACATTCTTGATGGTGAGGCCCAATTGTTTATAGGGAATGTTACTTCCATCCCAGGTGAGAATGATTTAGGTTGTTTTTACAGTAAATATCTTACTTGTTGCTCCTTTAATATGCTTGAATATAACACCTTGTGAACAGCCAACTTATCAATGATCACCTTTTTGGGCCTCTTCACCATGTGGAGGGTTTTAGTGATTGTGTCTTGGACAACTGTCAAGCCAGCAATGGCTATGATTGACTGGGCCATAATATAAACATAACATTAATGTGTATAACATTTTTTTATTGCTTTTTTTAAATATAATCAAATTTTCTAAAAAACTGAATTTTGGGTTTTAATTAGCTACAAACCCAGATTATCAAATTAACAGAAAGGAACACGAAGCCCAACACCTTGTGTGCGCATACATCAGTTTCTCTTTTTAAATCAACTTAATAAAATAATTGATGCTTCAGTAATATTCTAATTCATAGAGATATAGATAATTTGTGTAATTATCGTTGACCTCTAGTTTTTGTGTTCAGATAAAATGCAGAGGTGGAATTATGATCTGTAGTCCGATTCTGTTATGAAAATGTGGGTGCACAAATTTTTCATTATTAAAAAAACGCAATATATATGTCTCCCACATACTGAATTGTACCGAGCAAACTTCCTGTTGATTTTTCATTAATTTGTTAGTTTCTATTGATGCTCATAAAGCTGAAAGGCTTTAGTTTCCTGTTAAATTCAGCTCAAACAGCAGCAGGCAGATGAAATATTACCCCGTGACATTTAATGCTGAGCCAACACTGACTTATTGATCTTTCCTGAAACCAGAATAACAATGTAATGTGTATGAAAAAAAATGTTTTCAGTCAGAAATCCGCCTTCGAGTGAGCTGTGAAGTGTCAGAGATTGAAGTGAAAGATACTTTGAGTCAGAGTGGGAATGGCTTGAAAGCTGAGGCAGATCAGGAGCACCTACCTTCAAATAACACAGGGACTGGCTGCTGATTCATTCAGCAACATTTCATCATCTCACACTGTTAATACGCACAAACACAGTGAGGCTGTAGAGCAGAACCTGCAGATAACAGCTTGACGAGGACGGGGAAGGCGATGAATGTCGGGGGATTCTCCGGTGAAGCTGCAGTTTCTGCAAGGCGGTGCAGTCTATTCACACAGCGCCCATTCACAACCAAGGCTCATACAGGTCTAGTTCTTATCTAAGTTTAATCCAGTTAATTTGAGTTTATTCCACCAGAACATCTTGAATAAACCAAAGAGTTATTACAGAATGTTTTGGGCCTGTGTGCAGAAAGTGAAGTGGCCCAAACACTCAGCCCTGTGGTACTCCATAACTAACTGAATCTAACAGCACACATATATATTGGTCGTTTTCTAGACTATTATAGTATAAATATTGACTTTCAGTTGTGCTTTTTCAGGGCTATGATGAGCCCATAAAGCCTGACTGCTAGTTCTCAAAGGATATTACTGTGTAAATGCTTGCATAATAGATTGGTAGCTATTTCTCAAGCATTTTAGATGAGAAAGTAGGATTAGGCTGAGGTCTGTCAATTATTAAGGTGTCTGAATCAAGAGTTGGTTTAATTTGCCTTTGGTTGTGATAAATAATCAAACCTAAAATGGGGGAAACCTCTCTAAATAGTGTAAGTTTGGATCTAACATACGTTTTGAAGGTTTTGCAATTATCCCTAAGGTTGCCTCACTTGGTGATGAACCAGTTACCATGAATTCTATTTATGAGACAAGGTATTTTGTTCATAAAGAGTCTCACTGATCTCAAGAGCTAAAGGAACCCCTGGCTCAACAGAGCTCTCACCACGTGTATCTCTGGCTACTGTAATAAAGAGAAACCTGTGGCTTTTGTCTATTAATGATGAGTAATTTACTCTAGTTTAACCATGTGTTTGCCCTTATAATGATAGACTGTCTTTATAGGTTAGACCTGTACCTTGAGATTTGCGTCAGATAACACTGCTCTGACCTAAATCGAGGAGCCAAGTTCTTCTGAATATTTACTCAGAGTGATGTTGGGTGACGTCTGGCACCACTGCTGTTTGTTGGTGGGTTTAAACGGCAAAGGTGTCGGGTGTTTGGCATCGGTGAAGCAACAATGTGTTGATTGGGTTTGTTGTTGAACTTGGAAAGCTCCAGCGGTTATTTTTACTTTACAATCATTCTGTTAGTCTCATTAAATATGACTATTCTTACCAGTACCAAATCTTTATATAGTCTCAAAATCACAAAATTAACACTTCAGTTGGAAGCTAAATAATTATTCACTAAGAAGGATTAGTGATGTATTGGAAGTCTCATTAATGTGTCAATTGATCAAGTAAAGAAACATGACCGTTAAACAATGAGACAGTCTAAAAAGTCTAACTACTTTAAGGGAATTCAATGAGAGATTGTCAATTTTTCTCTAGCTGATATGTGTTTAACTCTCTGGAGTCAGATTTTACTTAATCTGTATTTTCTTTAAATCTGTTTTAATGGTGTTTACCTTCTCAGAACCAGCTTGGGCTTCGGCTCCAGGTTCTGCCAGCTCTCTCAGCTGGGAGGGGTCACCGATCTGGGCTTGTACAGTTGCTGTCCAGGAGGCTACTCTGAGATGGTAGAAGTGTGGGGTGTTTTTTAAAATATTGTGAATAAAAGTATTGTGTATTAACCAAGTTGGCGGCAAGCTAAACCGATTGGGTACAGTTGGTTCTAGTTTAATTTAGTTTGTCTGTATCAGACGAGATTGCTCTAAATTGGTCGGGTACCTTTGGCTTCCCTATGTACTTGTGGTCTCTTTCAGACTCCGCTGCCCTGACTTAAACCAAGAAGTCTGGGCTGAATGTCGGCGGTGTTTGCAGGTAAAGCTGTTGTCCGTCAGGAAGGTGGTGTTCAGTCTCTGACAGAAGGAAGTCAGCAGGGTGGTGTTGGGGTTTCTTCAACAATCTGCTGAGTGTTGGTTGAAGTGACCTACATGTTGTTGAGTCTGAGACAGCATTAGGTCACCAGGACGTCACTGTGAATGAAGCAGCAGACTCGCCCACAGATTCACAACAAACCCGGCGAGAAGCGTTTCCAGAGATTCCACCGCTCGGTTTCCAGGCGGCGCGGCGCGGTGCGGCGCTGACTCAGCCCGGGCGCTGCAGCTGCTGGGGGGGATTCCCTGCTGGGGAAACGCCCACATTAACCCCTTGTTTCATGTGTGCCTGCAGCCTTCCATGTTCGAGGCGGTGGGAGGAAAGGTGTCTGAGCTGGAATCCCCCACCCTGGTTCTGTTTGATTTAAGGTGGAATGATTGAGTTCACATTTACTGAGAGACTTCCTGTCTGCTTGATCAATAAGACGCTCAGAGCGGTTTGACTTTCCATCGTCCTCGTGGTCCACAGCCGTCTTTCTCTCCGACCCCCCAGTCTGATCAAGACTGTAGGCCAGATCGGATTTATATTTGACTGCTCGAACTGCAGGCTTTTTTTTCTTCATATACCTGCTATTATCGTTGTTAATGTTATTATCATCCCAGTTGCATGGTCAAACTTTTAAATGTTTAGATATTTTTTGTTATTTTATTTTTTACCTGAAGTCAAGATGTTCATGGTTGTTTTGCTTCCTTAGCTTAAAGGTTGATATTTTAAAATATATAGACCAGTATGCACTTAAAGTTAGAAGAATATTTGCAAATCCAATGAGAAATATATATATATATATATATATATATATATATATATATATATATATATATATATATATATATATATATATATATATCAGGAGAATATTTTCCAAGCTTTAAAATTTCATTTGTTTGTCTTTTTCTTTTATTAGCTTCTGTCTTTTCAGGTTTTTCTCCTGGGTGATTTTCATATTTTAATCTCATTTTTGTTTTTTAGTTACTTCTGACTATATCTTACCTCTCTTTTGTGTGTCCTTTTGTCCCTTTTTGTTGTTTAATGGGTAGTTGTTAGCATTAAATTAACATTCTAACTTAGAATATTTAGTGGGTTTTTACTTACTACTCCCATTTAAATGGGAATTTTATTAACTTTTTCAAAATAATAACATGATTATTATTATGTAGTTTTTATTTTGTAGCTTTTGAACTTGAAGCACTCCTTTTGGTTGCAAAGAGAATAATGTGCACCATTTTGCTGTTAGTATTTAATGTCTGCTGGTTATAATTGTTTCCTGGTCTCCTGCCTGTGGCTTGTGTCCTAACATCTGTCTAAGGAGTTAATAAGAGACAAAAACTGGAATTACTTCTTTCCGATATTTCGTTTTAATAGGTTTCTGGCTGCTGTCAGCTCCGCAGGAGCCTGAACCTTCTTTATCTGGGCAGTGAAACTGTCTGCTCGGAGGCCTGAGCAGAAAAAAGAGCCGTTGGTTTGTCTTCTGAAGGCCAAAAGGTCATCCATCAGCAGTTAATCAACCCCCCGACACGTTTTCATATTTCAAATTATTTGGACGCATTCAGGAAACAGATTGGTCCATTTTTAGCACAAAGGCTGACATTGTACTTCTGTTTCCAATCAGATTTGTCTTTCTGACACATCTGCATGGCAGCAGGCTCGTTGGTATCTGTCTCCAGCAGAAGAAACAGCTCATTTCCTTCTCCTGATATGAGTGGCAGCGAGCAGATATGGACTGATGGAGCCGTATGTGGGCGAGCGCTGAGTGCTGCTGCAGCCACATTAGCTCCCATTGTGGGCAGCGTAATGGAGGAATGGACTGGAAATGGTTGGGAGGGAATTCAGAGGAAGAACAGGGGAGCTCAGGGACCGTAAGCTGTCCACTTCCTGCCGCCGGGCTGCGTAAACCTCCCCACAGCATAATGGATCCTATCAGGACACATTGTGCTGCAAATAGATGGATGTTACTGGGTTTTACTGTGGTTTGTGACTGCAGAGTTAACTGGCTGCACAACAATAGGTTTTCATTTACGGCCTGAAAGGAGGAGGATGAAGAGCTGCGAGGATTCACTCTGCCTCCATCAGGCCACTTTTTCAGCTGCAGGCTGCGAGCTGTGACCCTCACTCGGTTCTCAGCTCTGTCTTTCTGCAGCTGACGGGGATTCCTGTCAGGCTGGAAGAGCCGTGTTGTGGAAATCTCACTGAATTCTTACAGTCAGTGGAAATCCTGTAGGCTGCCGATGCTGCTCTGTTTTTCATCAGTCTGGCCTTCGACTTTCAGATAAGGTTTTAATAATGACACAGCGTTCAGTGACTCATGATGGAGTGAAAAACAGATTATTTGTATCTTAGAATCAGTGAATATGATGTTTCAGAGGATCTGAAACATCATATTCGGTAAATTTGAAAATGATGGATGTTTTCAAGCCTTTACATTAGCTATCTATTTCGGCTTACAACTAATAATATTGTGACATTTAAGATTATAATACATCAGCCCAATAAAAAATAAGTTTTATAGAGAAATGTGGGCTTAATAAAAAGTTTAATATCTGATAAAAAGTTAATTTCACAGATACTGTTAATCTGAAAAACAAACCCAACCGAATGTATGCTGTAATTTATTAAATATGATAAACATCTGGCATCCAAGTTGACAGACTGCATTTATCGCACATGAACTTTGTTCATATGACCTTTAACCTTTTGGATATTGGTTGCGTATTTAAATCTCGAGTTGAAATTTCACTGATCTCTGTGCCCAGTAGCAGCAAAGGGGACGGAAGCCACGACTTGAACTTTAACACTTTACCTCGCTGCATCGTCAAGCTTCAATGCATTTTATGTGATCAACCCACACAAAGCTGTGCATCAATGCAAAGCAGACAGAAAATGTCATTGTTTTAAATTACAGATAGAACTCTTTAAAGTGTAGTTTGCATTTGTATTCAGCCCCCATGCAAAATCACTTTTCACTGCAGTTAGAGCTGTAAATCTTCTGGGTTATGTCTCTACCAGGTTTGTAAGTGTGAAGACGTGATTTCGTTCCAGTTTCTCTCTGCAAAACAGCTCAAACTCAGTTAACTTAGATGGGGAGCATCTGTGAACCCAGTTTTCATGTCATGGCACAGATTCTCCAATCCAAGGAGACGTTTTTACCCACAGTTCAGCTAAATTAAACTCGTTTAGAGCCAGAAATATAACAATCTTTTACAAAGAGGCAAATTTTTTATCAATATCTACTTTAGGGAAGTTGTTGTAATTGGTAAAGAACCACTGTTTTAATTATATTTTTAGGTTTTAAATAAAGAAAAATACAAAACCTTTTGCAAAAATAGGATGGATACATTTATTAAATGATGTAGTGATATTTGTGGGAATTTATGTAAAAATAATTACCCAAGATATATTATTAGTCCTTTGCATTTGTTATTGTATCTGTTTTTAAGAATATTTATTTGTTTTTAGCTTGATTTGTTAAAAGGTATTGCAAAAGGTCCAAAGAGCCACAGGTTGCAGACTCTTGGACTAGACCATTCCAACATATTTTTATGCTTTGATCTAAACCATTATGTTGTAGCTCTGGCTAGTTTTATAAAATTTTATTTAAGGGTTTCAGGGCTGAACACAAATGCATACACACCTTTACTGATAAAAATGACTGCTGACTGACCTCTCTCCACCAGGTCGGCGTCTCTCCCAGCGTCCTGCTGGTCGAGGCGTTTTATGGCGGCTCTCACAAACAGCTGATCGACCTTTTGAAGGAGAACGTTGACGGCTGCTCTGTCTTCACGCTGCCCGCCAAGAAATGGCACTGGAGAGCGAGAACAGCCGCTCTGTACTTCAGCCAGACCATTCCTGCCTGTTCGTCTTACAGGTGAGAGGCGCACATGTGACATCAGGCAGGTAGACTACCAGTATCCAGATAAAAGCTGATGTTTCTGAGGCCTTAAAGGGCTTCTTTCATTGGTACAGCCTTCGTTAAGAGCTACCAGCGTAAATCTGTTCTTATCTTGCTGTAAGATTGTTTAAGGGTCTCCAACAGCATGAGGTGATCTTGTGTTCCTAACTTTCCAACATTTTTATCAGTCAGTAGTGCAGGTCCAGTGACTGTACCCTGATATTTATTTGCCAAACCTTTGGAATGTGTCCTAAACATGGTTTTTCTATGGATTCCTCTTACCTGACTCCGCCAGATAGATTTGCTCCGCATATCCATCTGGAAACCTTCCGTTGAAGTAATTTTGGGAAGGGGCGAAAATACTGGTTAGCTGATTGGCCTATGTTGGTGATAGACGGGCCAAATGAACCAATCAGATTTGTCGTCGCTCGTAACAGAGCGACAACGAAAACACAACCACAAGCCAAGCTACTCTTGCTGCTGCAGGTAAAGGCTCGTTAGCTCAGCAGAGAAATACTCTGTAATTCCGATAAAACTTGCTCGATAGCCACGCTAACGCTAGTTTCATCGGCTGAAGCCGCCATGTTGTTTAGACTGAACTGACGCGCTTCCCGTTGCGTCACACCTCAACCCGTCTCAAAGCCAACGCTGATTGGACGTTCGTTTGGTGAACGGCTCCAAATTTTCTTTAACGGAGAGTAGCCAGACTGATCTGCGAGTGAAACCTTGAAAGCTCGCGAGATCAGGATGGTCTCACGAGGCTAGGATTCCTCTGGAACAGATGAATAAGAAGTTAAGATGGTGGTTCCTGAGTCAGAATTAGAGCTCAAGAAACTGTATTATACCCAAGGGGCACATTTTTTGCAGCCAGCAAAGAATAAATACAAGGAAAAATACAAGTTTACAAAAGTACAAAAATAAACTCAACATGCACCAAACAACCAGGATACAACAATAAGCTTCTACAGGCCCAATTGGGCTCCTCGGGTCCCATAACTATTGAGGCTGAAACTAACAGTTTCACATAAACATTTGTACCATTTTTTATTGCACTTTGGCAATGGCAGCAACCTGTTTTTACGGTAAAGAAGGTGGTTTGGGTCAGCAGGGATACCGTTAGCCTTCGTTTGGACTGGTTCTGTAGAGCTGGGGTATTTCTACAAGACTGCTGCCCATCGTTACTACGCTGTTTAGTCTGTGTTTATGATTTCAGTGGAGAGGGATTCAAACCAACAAATAAAAGAAAACGTAAAGCTAACTCAATGAAACTAGAGTAACACATTTTCATAAAAGATGTGTCAACGTTAGAAGTCGTCAATTTCCGGTAAAAATAACCTACCCTGGTGAGCCTTTGCCCAGACTGCCTCTATAATAGCTACGGAGGTCAAACTGTTGTCTGTGATGGTGCCGACGTATTTTTAATGCTTTTGGATAAAAACTGGTTGTGATGGCAGAGGCGTCTTTAAAATCTAATAACATATCTTTGGTTTTTGACACATTAATCTTCAGAAACAAGAGTTCACACCAGCTAATGCAACCCTTCACCACAGAGCCGCGATGAAAGTCCTATTCATCAAACAGAGACAAAGTCACAGAGTCATCAGCAAACTTTAGGATGTGTTTGACCTCATTTTGACTCTGACATTAATACACTCATTAGTGTATTAAATGAATATCACTGGTGAAAGGGGCACAGCCCTGAGAGGAACCAGGGGAGGATAAACGTATGTCTGATACAACACCGTTGACCCTCTAGGGTCTGTTTGTTAGAAAATCAACCAGCAAACTAAATCCTGGTTAATGTGACTACTCATGAGACGAGCAACTACAATATGGGGTTGTATACAGCTAAAAGCTGAGGACAAGTCAATAAAATAAGCATCTTTATGGATGTAGTTCTGTAGTTTTTAGGTGATAACCAGTAAGCTGAGTTCTGTTAGAAGCCCTGAGGCTGAGGAGCAGCAGGATGAAGATGTGTCTGCTGCTTTTAGATTGTCTGAAACTCCTGATCTGATGGTTGATAAGAGGATCAGTTTCATGTGCGGGGCTTTAGTCCCTGCTTCTGCTGCTGCTGCCGCTGACTCATTCCCAGACCGGGTTCAGAGCAACAACCATCACAGCTCTGAACTTTAAGATAACCAGACATCTGAGTCTTATCACCAGGAGCTTAAGCACAGGCAGTCACAGGCGGTAAAATCATGGGGTGTGTGATATTAACCAAAAGCACTTTGGATTTTTATTGTTGAATATTACTGTGAAGATAATGGTTGTGATTAACCATTGAGACTCCTTCACCCTACTGGCCAGATGCATTACTGGCATGAAGAAATATAACATCCTACCAAATTATATTTGTCTCTCCTACTGTGTCTCTGCTCTGTCTTCCTCTAAGCCCCAGTGGGTGGAGGCAGATGAGCGTTCACACTGAGTCTGGTTCTGGTTCTGCTGGAGGTTTCTCTCCCTGTTAAAGGGGAGTTTTCCTCTCCACTATCGCTCATGCATGCTCAGTATGAGGGATTGCTGCAAAGACATCAACAATGCAGACGACTGTCCACTGTGGCTCTACGCTCTTTCAGGAGTGAATGCTGCTTGGAGAGACTTGATGCAATCTGCTGGGATTTCCTTAGGAAAGCTTTCTGACCAATCTGTATAATCTGATTGAATTTGACTCTGTAAAGTGCCTTGAGATGACATGTATATGAATTTGCACCATAGAAATAAAATTGAATTGAATTGACTTGAAAATATTTTACAGTCAAGCAGTCCTTGCAGTTGTGTTCATACATACATTCATGTTTGGACAAACTGGATTTTCGTTATTCTGTGCAGCTCTTGTAAAAAACCATCAGATCAGGAGAACCTCCACAGGAGCCTCTGCAGGGCTACGGACCTCATGGTTGTGCATATATCTGATTTTGGACCAGGTGACTCCTGCTGCTGAGAAGAACTTGTCAAACAAAATCAGGAGTTCTGGTTCTATTCTGCTCTGCCTGCAGTATAAATTTAAAGTTATGGTTTTGGTCAAACCGGTTTCTACCCGTTCTGAACTTGTCTGAAATGGCCTCTTGTGGACCTCTCTGTGGTCTTAATTGGTAACTTCCTTGGTTCTGCAGGGAAGGTCCGTTAACGTCGTATTATTCTCCACAGGGCTCTGTTTAGCAGCTCAGTACTGAACCTGTGTGAGCTGGTGGCTCTCAGACCCGATCTGGCCCGGCTGAAGAAGGTCCTGTACTTCCACGAGAACCAGCTGGTCTACCCGGTCCGGAAAGACCAGGAGCGAGACTTTCAGTATGGATACAACCAGGTGCTCTCATGGTAACCGTCCAGCTTTAACGATCATGTCTGTGGTGTTGGGTGGGTGATCAGTTCTGGTCCGGATGAGTTTTGGTCCAGCAGTAATCTGATGAATAAACGTATCTAACAATCTGATCATAATAAACTGAGCTCAGTTTGATAATGTGTTTCTTCATATTGGCCTCTGATTGGTTAATGATGAGGAGCAACCTGATTGGTTGATGATGTCTAATTAAAGTGGTTCAGGTTATTGATCGGCTGTCTGACTGTAAAACTGATTGTTGTTGATCAGCTGGCAGCTCATCAATAAGCTGCAGCTGCTCCGTCTTCTCTAACCACATTACAGCATCAGACCGCAGCAGCGATCATTAGTAGGAGTCTGATGGGCCCGTTGGATATCCAAACCCACCTTAGATCGTCTGGACCGGTCCCCTCTGCTGTCCTGATTGGGTTTGTCTCTGGTCTCCGCAGCCTGGTGTCAGATGTGGTGGTCTTTAACTCCCGCTTCAACATGGAGTCCTTCCTGTCCTCCATCCCGTCGTTCATGAAGAAGATCCCAGACCACAGGCCCAAAGACCTAGACCGGCTGATCCGTCCGAAGTGCGTGGTTCTGAGCTACCCGGTCCAGTTCCCTGACATCACCAGGTGGGTTTAAGCTGTTCTCAGACTGTAACAGTGGTTCTAAACATCTAACCACCTGCATGTTTAAGATGTTTCCCTGGATTAAACACACCTGAAGGAGATTAACAGAACTCACCAACATGCTGAGGAGGTTTTTCCACCTTTTGTGAAGCAGAAACATTTAAAAACCTTCACTTCGGATGATTCTGATCGTTTATTCATAGACCTGCTCGTAATGTTTCATTGAGAGATGGATGCAGGAATGGATGAAAAGCCTCAGATAAAATATCAAATAAACTGCCATCATTCAGTCTCCTTCTTATTCTTTTATTTAACAGGACCTTTGTCCTGCCCTGTGGTTGGATATGAACCCTCTATTTGCTTCCACTGCGTCCTAGAGGGATCAGGAGCTGCAGGATTATTCCTCCTATCCCTCTTAACACAGCCGGGTGTGGAGGATGATGCTGCTACTGACGGGTTCTAACCATTTCAGTCCATTTTCAGATCAAAAGTTCCTGTGCTTCAGTCCTGTGATCCTCAGGAAACAAACCCACCTCTGAGTTCTGGAGCTTTACGTCGTTCAGGTTCAGCCTCAAGCCCTGAAACACGTGCTGACCCTGAGGGTGTCGGCTGTCTCTCTGTGGCCGTAGTGACAACTTGCATCCATCCGTCAGCCTGTCATTGTAACTGAATAGTAATCGAGTCCTGCAGAGTGAAACGGACGTTCCATCCATCATGGCCGCTGCTGAACCCTGACTCCTCTGAGATCAATGGGAACGTCGCATGACGAGCAGCTGTGCGTTTCTTCTTCTACTGTCCCACTGCAGCAGGGGGGGGGGGGGACTGGTTCTGGTTCTAGTCTGCGTTTATGTGTTGGACACAAAGCAAAGGGTCAGATGATTCATGGAAGGACACAGAACAAGATGAACTCAAGAAGAAGAAAAATAATTGAAAAGTACCCAAAATACATAAAAAAAACCTTTCATTTTTAACATCTTTCCCATTTCTGCACGAGTTTAAAGTATTTCAAATGTTTATCTTTGTTTAAAACTGTTTACTTTAACAACAGAGCATCCAGAAACCAACCCAAATCTACTGGATTTTATTACTGATCAATTTTCAGATCTAACAGAACAAAGTCTGCTGACTCATGAATAAATGGATCCAGTTGGTGGTTGGCTGCTGCTCCTCAGCTTCTCTGATTAACTCAATCAGTCTGAACAAAGTTTAAAATGGGTTCCCTCGCTCTTTATTATAATCAGCTCCAACTGTTTCCCAGTGAATCCCTAACAGAGCTGTGTTTTATAAATGTCATGGTTCTGTTGGGTCTGGGATCATTTCTGCAGGACCGACCAGCTGGAGGGAGTCCTGAGGCGTTTGCTCTGCAGTCAGTGCATGAGCGCTGCAATGATCTGCCCTCCCTGCAGCGTCTCTCTCTGATTATTACCCTGATTATAAACCCCAGCAGCCTCAGCAGTCGTTGACCTTCATCTTTAATCAGACTCCGAGGTGACATCATCTCTACCATCATCAATAAGCTGATTGGTTTTACTGCCTGCGGTCAGACTGTTCATTCCTCAAATGGACCTGTTTTCTCAGTCCTCAGAGGAACAAACAGCCAGAGTCTGAGACGCTGTCATGTTCTGTTATTTGTCCCTGTTAATCTGGGTTCTGTTCGTGTAATTCTGGTTCTGTTTGCCAGTCTGCTGCCTGAGCACAAACTCAGACGTCTTCGGCGCCCTGCAGCGACGTCTCAGAGCGATCGTCGTATCGTCACGTCGCAGACCAATCAGCAGCAGACATCACGGTAGTCACATGATCCGCACACTGAGTCGGATCTTTTATAGGTCATCACAGCTGTTGGTTCTGACTTGATAGGTGTAAGGAGGATCCAGCTGAGTCTTCATCTGAACCAAGAAGCGTTCCGACTCCTGTTCAGCACCCAGAGCCGGTGGACCAGGCGGACCCTCTCCACATCGTATGGCCTCATAGGTGGTGAGTTCTGGTCCGACCCAATCTGTTTTATCTAGTCGGCTCTGCTAATCTGTGTCATCATGCAGAACCTCCATGAAACTGAAAGGTGTGGACCAACGCATTATAACAATAAACTCCACAATCCGTGCTGCAGTAGCAGTTGTTTGGTCATACAGGGTTAGACAAGCATGTAGAACACAGGACTTAAACTTCTTAGATGCGGACTGAGCCTCTGATTTCACTCTGGATCCATCCAACCAGTCATGTCTTTTATTCAGAATCAGACATACTTTAATAATCCTAGAGGGAAATTACTTTTGTTACATGCTCCAGATATTCAACACTGCAGTCTACGTCAGAGATCCACAAGTGGGGGTCTCGAGATCATCCAAATGATCCAAAATTTCTAACTTTACAGAGATATGCTGGTTTTAATATAGCAAATTTATGCCTTTAGTAAGCTGAATATTGAATATTTACAAATTTGACTATTTTCTCACAAATATGTGACATTTATGTCAAGATTTCAGATTTTTTTTTTGTGTAAATGTACTTATCCGTGGCAAAATTATTTTCTTTTATCTAAAATGTCCATATTGCAAATATTCTTTTTCTTATTTTAATTAGGAGAATATAGTCAGAATTTTAGGTGTAGAAGAATAAAGAACATTTCCAGAATAAAGTTGTAATATTATGAGAATAAAGACACCCAGTTGTTTGCACAATTGTTTAAAAGTCTTAACACCAGCACTAATGTGATGCTGATTTGCTATAATGATTTAGTATTTTCTTATTTGTTAAGTCGATACTAAAGTGTAACGTTACAAAATGCTCAACATTCCTCATTTTAACACTGGGGGAAACTGCGTTTTTTGTACGCGTTCTCACAAAATTACTACTTTATTCCTTAAAAAAAACCACCCTGCCAAAGTTGGTTGCGGCTCTCTGCTGTTGTTATTTTGGGGGTTGCAGGCTGAGAACTTCGGGAACCCCACGTCTAAGTAACTCTTTTGATTTGCCAGTATTTATGAATAAACATAAAATATCATCAGAGTTGATAAGTTATTGGGGCTGCAGAGATATTGTATAAAAAAATAAAATTTATTCCACACTGTGAATTTTACCAAGTGGACGCATACAGTAAAGAGAACTGGTCCGAGCACAGAGCCCTGTGGTACTCCATAACTAACTGGGGAATGATAAGGAAGATTAATTTGTTGCATTAACAAACTGGAACCTCCTGCTATCTTTATTTAAAGGGAACACGACAAGAACCCTGAGCTGTTCTTCAGCACTCTAATCAAACTGAAGGAAAAACAGCTGGACTTCAAGCTGTCAGTGCTGGGAGAGACATTCACCGATGTGCCAGGTACACACTCACCTGCTCAGCACACCTGGAACTGTGTGGGGCTGCAGAAATAGAGCTAAAAGCTGTTATTGTTTGGGATTTTCATAATTCAGTAAAGTATAATTCAGTCCTGAAGAACCTGGGCTGGTACCAGGACCCAAACCATAGCTCCTGCATTCTGCGTCTTGGTTTGTTCAGGCGTGTGCTTACCTGTGTCCCAGCAGCTGTGTCTCCCCTCTGGGTGTGTTTCAGTGTTTTAATAACGATGTGATGGAGTGTTGATGAGTGGGTGTTTTAGCGGGCCGAGCCCACTCTGAGTTATTGGATCGTAAAGTTTTAGTGCAGAACAAACAGCTGGCAGTAAATCAGCCGAGAGCCAATCACATTAGGAGCTGAGTGATTTCACTAACAGCTCCGAGTATTGATCACTTTCACCTGTTGGGGACTCCGCTAGTTTAATCAGAGAGATCTGTCCTCATCAAACTGTCCTCTTCCTCTAATTACCAACATAAACCTCATCACAGACCAGGAGCAGGACGCAGGCCCCGAGAGAACATGTTCCTATTGATTTTTATTCAAGGATAATATTCTGAGAATCACATCACTCGGTTTCTTTCAGGTTTTAGTCAAATAAACTGATGTAATCTTTTGCATTCATCACTCTCCACAAACAAGCAGTAACAGGAAGCTCAGTCAGGAGTAAGGAACACCCTAACGTGACAAAGCTGTGTTCTCCACCTGCAGAGATCTTCTCCTCCTCGCAGCGTCTCCTTCAGTCCCACATCCTGAACTGGGGCTTCCTGTCCAGTAAGGACCAGTACCTCAAAGTGCTGTGTGACGCAGACGTGGTCGTCTCAACCGCCAGACACGAGTTCTTCGGCGTGGCCATGTGAGTTTTTAAAAGCGAAGGATAATGACAATAAGACAAAAGGACAACTGAAATGCAGGTAGATGAATAACCAGTAGGTCAAAAATATTTTAGTGTGAAAAGCCTAAATGGCCTGAGCGTTAGTGAGAGAGCTGCATGTAAGGTGAGGAGAAAATGGCGATGATAGCCTTTGATCAGAAGAAGAGACGTGTTTTCACTCTTAAGTACAAAGTGTCAGAAGTAGGGTGGTCACATTTTTATACTTACAGACAAAATCTGAAGACAGGGTTATTTTCTACTAAAGATCTGAAAGATATTAAGCAATAAAGACTCAATACTAACAAATATCACTATGAGAATATCTTTATTTACTTTGTGAGTAGAAATTTGTAGGCAAATCAACAGCCACTCAGAAAAAAAAGGGTTATGTGGTTTTCCTGTATTACAAAGCTGCTATGTCCTTAATGGATGTAATTTGTATCCCATTAAAAAAGTCATTGAGAATCAGGTTTATTAATGTAACAACGATTGGGTCCATGCAATTCTAATTATGTTCCTGCTAAAGTTTTCATCATGTTTTTTTGGTGCTCAGGTGGAACAGGTTGCTGTGGTTTCTAATTAGTCTCTGGTCCATTTGTCAACTTTAGTCCTGAGTCTTACAAAAATAAAGTGAAAAACAGTTAAGCAGTTTTAAGATACAAAATTCTTAACATGTTGCACAGTGAGACTAAAGGAGGAAATAAACCAGGTGCATAACGTAAGCAGCACAGCTTAAGGCCGTGTTTTTAAAAGAGTAAATTTACACGAGATGCTGCAAATTACGCTCCACAGCTGAGTGTTTCTGCTCTGAAAGAACCTTCTCCACATGGAGAGCACCAAGTAGAAGGTGCACCTTGGCCTTCTTTCCTCTAGTTGCCGAACTGTTATGAGATGAAAAGCAGAGAGCTCAACAAAAATAAGCGCATCCCATCAATCTGCAGCGTCAACAACAAGATGACTTCTACCACCTTGTGGCCAAATAAACTCGACTTTTTGGGGTACTTTTGGAAGTGAACTTTGACACAGGATGTTTTCTGGTTTATTCCCTGCCAAACAGGAGCGTATATGCATCTGAAATTAGAACTTCAATTTAATGTAGGCATTGCGTAGCGTAAATACGTGCATTGTACGCACATATTATGCTCCTAGTGTATATTTATTGACTGAATAAAATGAAAAGCTAACCTAAGCTAAGCGTACACGTCTGGTGTATTTCCTCCTTAATTGCTACTAATTGTGATTGTTAAAATAAGACGTAAATCTACATTTCCATGGATTTGACTTGCTTGGTTCTAAGCCAGAGACAGTGGGGGTGCGGGTTGAATCTATACTAAGTTGGTGTTTGTACACATCTGTAACCAGGACACAAACAGCTGTCAGAGGTGTTCCCACCCTGGATCCTTCCCACTCCTTCTCACAACACTTCCAGACATTCCAGGGTTATCTCCCTCTAGGTCATGCTCAGCTGTCAGAGGTTCTGGAGAGGAATACAACCCAACCATGGGGGCCCGGGGCCTCACTGACACTTTGATCCTCATTAGGTCTGAATCTGATTTTGTCTGATGAACCCAGATCATCAGCAGAGCTCATTAAGGACTGCTGCAGCCAGCGGTGGAGTCACTTCTGATCAGATAACTTCATGTGAGTTGACCCAACATCAGCAGAGCCACCTAATTGGACATCAGACAAGTTCTACCCAGGTTCTGTCCTCAGATCTCCGGTTCTTTGAGTCTGCATTCACATTAAAACTCAACACACCACACACAGAAACAAAGGGGCGGAACCATGAGCCCAGTAGTGAGGGGAAGGAACGAGGATTTGGGTTTTAAAGTTTTCTATGTTGAACCTAGTTTTCCTTGTTTTAGTCTGATTTCTCCTGACTCTGTCTCAGTGTTGATGAGCTGATCTGGATCTCTGACCTGTTTCAGGCTGGAAGCATGTTCACTGTGGATGTTTCCCTCTGTGTCCAAAGGCTCTGGTGTATCCTGAAATATTCCCAGGTAAACACACCTGAGACGGCTCCACTGCTCTGGCTGCAACACCTGTACCTCTGACCTCCTCCTTATTCAACTGACAATCACAGCTAAATTATCTTAATAGATGCAATTCCCCTAACAGGGTATACAGATTAAAGACTAAGTGATAATAAATATGCTATGGAGCGGCTGTACTGTTTGCAGTAACTCCATTAAGATGTGCACACTTAGCGATTGTCAGGTGCAGCCTGTGCCCAAAATGCTGCACTTGCATCATCTATCTATTGAGCTCGGCAGGCTTTAGCTTTGTTTGCACCAGTAGTAATACCGACAAACGGGCCTCTTCCTTGATGTACCGTACAGAAGCTTAAACTTGGTCCGACCATCTCCCCGGTATCGGCTGGACAGTAAGCTGTCCCGAGTACTCTGGTGCATAGTCTTAGTTTGTTATTGATATAATGTACAGTCAGACAACGTGCGGGTCCATCCTGTGACTCGACAGAGACCAGATTGGCTGCAACACATTTACCAACTGCTACCGTATTTTTTTTCAGACTATAGTCACACTTAAAATCCTTAAATTTTCTCAAAAATGTATAGTGCGCCTTATAATCCAATGCAGCGTATATATGATCGCCGTTGTGCTTTACTGACCGTATTTTTTGGTACAATGTGGCTCATACATCTGGTAAAATGTGTAAGTACGACTTTGGTAACCAACAAAGCTGCTCCACTCAATGGATATTCGGAACATTACGGTCACTACCTGAATTCGGACTCCTGAGCTGTCTACAAGACTGCCTGACTGTAATGGTCTAAATTAGAAATGCATTCATGTAAAGGCTCCTACATTCTCGGTGTAGTTCACTCTAAGGAGGTCTGGCGCGTACTTGAGGCGGAATCTGCGCATTACAGGATGTGTCACACTACCTATAAACTTCTGGGCAGCAAGAAGTCTTTACATCAAACTGTTATTTATATGCACACTGAGCTGCTTCTAGCAGGCGGTCTGCAGGACGCAGCATCACTGTTTCTCACTGACAGGTGGGAGCCTGCTGGAAAATAAACGGCTCTAGGTGTTCAGCTAGCTAATCCAGCATTTTACCATCCGTTTTCCACCACTTTGTCCCACTGGCAGAAAGTCTGGAATTGTAGGAATTTTCTACCAAGAAATGTAGGCACAGTACGGTCAACTATAAAGAGTAAAACATCCACAGAGATTCGTGTGGAGTCCTCCAAGCTCACAGTATGCGACAGTACGCCTGAGTATGTAGGAACCTTTAGGAAGCCCCGCCCGAGTACGCTAGCTCAATAAACTAGAAAGTTAGTTCAATATAATGTTACATTTATTTTGGCCTGTTAGAAACAGGGCGGTGTAGTCCAACTACTCTGTCCTCCCGCAGAGACGGATAGAGATGTACGTGGGTGGGTGGATTATTACACACTTCAGAAGAATATTTAGTGCACCTTATAATCTGGTGCACCTTATGGTCCAAAAATATCGGTACTCTTCCTCTAGCAGCTCAACCACACCGCTGCTTCACTTGTGAAATGCAGCCTGTACATGTAGTGCAGCATCTTAAAGGGACAGGAGCATAGTCTTCCTTTTAGTATAAATAACTTTCATTTATTGTTTTTAATACCAAAAGTACCATCATGGGTAAAATGACGTTGGTATTTTGTAAATTTCGGGAAAATGTTTTCGGTTTATCGCCCAGGCCTCCTCCTGACCTCCTCCTCCTCCTCCCCTCTCTGTCCCAGATCAGTATTTGTACTCGACCCCTGAGCAGCTCTGTAAGCGGCTGCAGGAACTCTGCAAGAGACCTGACCTCGCCCGTAGACACGTCATCATGGTAACCCCCCTTCATCTTTGGTTGAATACTGGGTTCAGTTTTTCTTTTTTTTAAGAGGCACAGTAGGTTAAAGATGGATGGTTCTGGTTCTGATTCTGCAGGTGGACACCTCTTGTACTCCTGGACCCTCCCTGAAAACACAGTTCAAGGGTCTTCTGTCTGCTGAAGGTTCCTGAACGCACCACCATGCTGGGGTGTTCAATTATCCTGAGGTGTGGGTCAGAGCAAGTTCTGGTCAGAGCTGGGGTGGGGAGCATGGTGAACTTTAAAGCTCATTCTGGATCCAGACTGAGGTTAGAGACTCTGATGCTGGACCAGAAATATCTCCTCCGCCCCTGAAACTGGAATCTCACTGCAGGAATAAGCAGTCGGGTCGTGTTCTAGTTCGGGTTCTGATGGATTTACAGATGCTGCTGTACACAAATGTCTGTAGAGGTTAAGTTCACATCAACCTTTTACTGTTTTTAATAAAAGACCAAAAAATAAGTCCTGATCCATTACTTTATTAAAGTGGGTTAGTTTCAAATAATCTTCTGATGAGCCGAGATGCTCAGGCAGGCCTGTCATGTTGATCTTCTACTGTTGGCTTAATGTGTGGTCCACCAAAAGAAAACAACACATCAGCCACAAAAGCTGTGTAGATACTGCAATCCAGATATTACAGTAAACATGTTGGACTTGGGCTGATAAGGACATATGAAAACAAAGTCATCTCTGGGTTTAGAAGTTACACTTTGAACAACCATTTATGAAAGCTATTAGCTCATCGCTATTAGTTCACCCACGCAGTGGTTTTTCTGAGTGGTCCTTTAACACACACACATATGCATGCATATATTATGTATTATATATATATATATATATATATATATATATATATATATATATGCATGTTGGAGTAGTTCTGTTCTGCAAATCTTTTTAAGGAACTTCATTTCCTCCTTTTTTTGATTAGTCGTTGCTTTTTATAATATTTTTCTCACATACTGTGTTGTTTGGAGGATCTTTATGTTTTCATGTTTGGAACATTTATTATGATGTGTAACCATAGCAGCTGATATACATCTCAGAAGCTAAAATAAACTCCAACTGCATCCTTAAATTCCAGATGAGCTGAAAAGCGCATAGGACGTAGAGCAGGAGCAAGAAGAAGAAAATTAAGCCATTTGTTCCATCGATTATTATGGATAATGTGAGTTCTTTGGGAGTATAATATAGGATGGAACTGTCATTATATCGAGACGTCTATGTTGCGTTTAGAATTAAATTTTTATGTGTTTCTAATAGGGGGTTTTTTTGTCATTTCTCATATGTTTAAAAATGTGCTTATTCAATTCAAGTGTTATTTATTTAGCACCAATTCTTAGCACATGTGATCTCGAGGCCCAGAATCAGATTCCATCAAATCCCTCCAGGTTGATCAGAAAGTTTCCTCTCTAAGGAAACCCAGCAGGTTGCATCAAGTTTCTCCAAGCAGCATTCACTCCTCCTGAAAGAGCGTAGAGCCACAGTGGACAGTCGTCTGCATTGTTGATGGCTTGCAGCAATCCCTCATACTGAGCATGCATATGAAGCGACAGTGGAGAGGAAAAACTCCCCTTTAACAGGGAGGAGACCTCCAGCAGAACCAGAACCAGGCTCAGTGTGAACGCTCATCTGCCTCCACCCACTGGGCTTAGAGAAGAGCAGAGACACAAAAGCACATTGATCTAGGAATTCCTTCTATGTTATATAGTAATAGCGGATGATCTGCCTCCCCTGATGATGTCACAGCTAACTGAACGCCAGACCAGTGTACCTTCTATGAAGAGAAAAGTGACAGAGAACAAAAAGCTGAAATAACAGCTAACAATGCTAATTGGAGAACAGTAGGAGAACTCAGCAGAGTGAGAGAAATAAAAAAAACATCTTGATGTCTGCCATGTACTAAGCCTATAGCAGCTTAACTACAGAGATAGCTCAGAACATTTGGTATAAAGCTTTGATTCAGAGACACCTTTTTATAATTATGAAAAGAAAAACATATCGGGATAAATATCGTATATCAACATTTAGCCTAAAAATATCAAGATATTATTTTTGATTCTAATCGCCCAGCACCTGACCCTGGGGTCTTTTCTGCATGGAGTTTGCATGTTCTCCCTGTGCATGCGTGGGTTCTCTCCGGGTACTCCGGCTTCCTCCCACAGTCCAAAAACATGAAGGTTAGGTTAATTGGCCTCTCTAAATTCTCCTTACGTGTGAGTGTGTGCATGAATGGTTGTTTGTCTCGTTTGTTTCTATGTTGCCCTGCGACAGACTAGCGACCCATCCAGGGTGAACCCCGCCTCTTGCCCATTGACAGCTGGAGATAGGAACCAGCAACCCTCGCGATCCCACAAGGTACAAGCGTGATGGAAATGGATCGCCCAGACCATAGTGGGAGAAGAAGTGAAGGAGTATAAATACCTCTGTGTTCACCTGGACAATAAACTGGACAGGAGATGCAACGTTGAAGCTGTCTACAAGAAGGGACAGAGCAGACTTTAGGTCCTTCAAGGTTTGCAGCAAGATGCTGCAAATCGTCTATAAGTCAGTTGTGGAGAGATTCATCTCCTCTGCCATCATCTGTTGGGGTTGCAGCAAGTGAGGTTCCAGGAGAAGTCTTAGTTAGGTTTAGTGGGGTTGTTTTGTATTTGGGAGCCCGTGTAGGTTTCCATGTTAGGCAAGGAATCTATACCTCTGCATATTTGAACCTCTAAATTAATGAATGATTGCATTTAGTGTCTTAATTAACTTTTAACAGAAAGAGCTCAGGGCGGTTCAATCAGTCATCACTAAAGCCTGAATAGTCGTCTAAAAGCAGAGTCCTGTATGTCTGACTGTCCCTGAAAGCCGCCATTGAAGGTCATCAGTCACAGCAGGCAGCTCCCGGGTTTTAATCCAGACCTGGAGGTGAAGCTGGAAGGAACATGAAGCTCCTCTGATTAGAAACCTTTTAATCTCTAACCACGGTCGCTATATAAGTGGACCTGTTTATTTCTCCCACTGAGATAACTGTAGTTCAGAGTGAAACCCATGCGGCAGCTTGGATAGAAAGGACCTGACTGGTTCAGAGTGAGCAGATCCTCCATCAGAGACACAAACCGTTCGCTGCTTCAAGGCGTCTCTGCAGTATTATCACCAACCGGCAGCCTCCATGGAGCTGCAGGAGGGAGCCTGTTTGTTTCTGCACAGCTCTGATTGAGAGGGCCTGACTCCTCCGGCATCAAAGTGCCAAACTCCTCCTGACGTCTGTTCATCACACAGCCAGATTTACACAAACTACCGTCACCAGGAGCAGTAAGTCCTCTGTGGCTGCTGGAACGAAAATGAAAGAAACGCCTCAGGAATCCCGGTTCTGAGTCTGCAGAACTTGGGTTTCATTGTAAGTTTATGTACAATTATTTAGGATTTATATTTAAGCCATTTCTTGTCTCGTCACATTTGTAGGACCTGGCTGATGGTTCTGGAAGATACTTGGTTCTAAGTGACGCTTTAAGCAGTCACAGTGGTTATGACGGAGCTTTCTGAGGCGGGCCGGGTCTTACAGGGCCACACAAGTTTTTCAGGACAGTGGGGAGAGATGCAGCTGACCATAATTCACCGGGTCACTGGTGAAAATGCTGGTTCTGGAGCTGAAGCAGCTGCTCTGAGGTCGGTTCAGAGGCTCAGACTCTGCTGCTGATCGCCTGGTTACAGACGGTCAGTGAACGCCTCGTCAGGAATTACCGCTCCGATCAAGAAACAGTTTCAGAACCACTGTGAGGCAGAACCTGATCAATAACTGATCATGTACTGATTCCAGCTTCCTGTGAGAACAAAGTTTAAAAACTTTTTCTGAAATCAATCGACTGAAAAAGAGAAATGTTGCTGTGAGGCGTTAATGTGGTTACATCATAGTTTTATCATGCTGGTCTGGCTCTTACGACCTGATGAAGATGATGATGACGAGGAAGAGGTCAGCCGTACCCTCAGAGTCTCATGATGAATTCACAGCTAAAAATTTGATCAGATTTAACGGATCAATGAGGATGAACAATCTGAGGCCCCCTGAACAAACCCAACCATGGCTGCAGGTTGAAATCAGACAAAAGCATCATTTGAATTTCCTCCTTTTTCTTCTGTTTCTTTTTTTCTGCTCTAAAACCAAAGCCAATCAGCTTTGAGTATGGGAACATTTTCTCTATCTGAGTAATCGTTTGCATTCCTCCACAGCTGTGGGAGCTGAAGCTCACCTGAGTCCTGTGGACCGCTGTCATGGTTTCATGGTTACACCTGTTGCTCTGAAAGCAGCCAGCAGGTCAGAACCATCAGAGGACCGGTTCTGGTAAAGTTCCTGAGCCCGGGATCCAGTCTGACGCGGCCCATAAACAGTTAAAAACCCGTGACAGCAAACATGTTGTGGCCCCGGCGTGTCGTCAGCGGCCCGCGCACAAGGCGAGCACATGATGAATATTCCTGCAGCTCATTATGGAGCTGAAGCTGATCCGGTCTGACACCATCAGAACCAATGAGGATCAGACTCTGAAGTGGAGAAACGGCATGCAGCCTGGTTCTGACTCGGGTTTAGGACATGAAATATGCTGCTCTGTGGCTCAGAGTCGGTGCTGATCCGGTTTATTTCACTCCGGCAAATATGTTAAATGAACATAAATGGATCAGTGACCCATCAGCAGTAAAGACGCCTGACTGATGGCAGAGATATCACCAAGATGCATGTCCTGATCCTGATCCAAACCCAGAACTGCTTTTATCCAAAAAAGTAAGAAAAAAAAAAAAGATTTTTAGATTTTTATTTTACTGTGATAATAGCGGCTCAGAGATCAGACTGACTCCATGCAGAGTACGTGTGTGTGTGTGTGTGTGTGTGTGTGTGTGTGTGTGTGCTAACAGTGGACACAGTTGTTTAATAAATGAGGCCTCGGGGGGAGTGCTTTTACGAGGAGCAGCACTGAGCGCGCTCAGCACCCTCAGGCCCGGCTGATGCGATCTGGATCAGTGTCGCCTCTCCTGACGAGCGGCTTGCCAGACGTTCAAAGTTCATTAACAAGCTGAGGCGGAGGGCCGTTGGGAGCTCCAGGCTGACTGTTAACTGGGTCAGAATCAGGATCTGAAGAGTCTCTAGAACCTGATCCATCAGTGCACTGAGGTGCATGTCTTTGGTAGATCGTGGTCCATTGAGACTGGTCACAGGAAACAGGTCCAGCCAGAATCAAGTTCTGACCGTCCAGACAGGTAAGTCCATGATGAGCAGAACCTGCTCTACCGGTAACTTTGGATTATATCCAGACTGTTGTAGAGTTCTGATTCTGTCCCATGTCTGAAATTAGTTCTGAACATAAAGAGGAAACTGACCTGGTTTCTATCAGAACATTCTAGACTGGACCCACAGGAAGAAAAGCACTTAAGATCTGCAGTCAGGAATAAAACAAAATCACCCTGGTTCACTTTTTCCTGGTACTTGCTAAGAACCAGAACCAGGATCCGGTTTCTGAATACAACAGGACCTTTAAACAGATTCTTCTGACATCGCCAGCTGTTAAATGTTTCTTTAATCAGATGTTTTCTGGTTTGTTTTCCTGCTCCTGTTTGTGAAATGACCGGCGGCTGAAGTTCTGCTGTTTTACAGGATGTCTCCTCTCCTTTCTGTAACCTTCATTTCTTTTCCTGATCAGACATTTGCTGCGGCCGCGGTTAACAGGCCGTTAACGTCTAACTGGACCTTTTACGTTGATTAGTTTGCCTGTTTGCAGAAGGAAATCAGATCTGCTGCAGGGACGGAGATTACTGTCAGTTACATCATCTCTGAGCTCAGGGTAATCACACCGTGGAAAATTAATCTAAGGAATCTGTAAAAAAAAAATACTGAGCAAAACAAAGGAATTACTGTTTTGAAGGCAGGAATCTGGACGTTTTATTTTCTGTTTCGAACCTTTTATTTCACTCAGAACCAGAATTGAGACTTTTTATTCAAACCTAAAAAAAAGTTGGTGAATTTCCTCAGAAAATTAGAAAGACATTAAAAAAAGATCTTAATGTCTGACCTAATGAGTTTTAATACAAATAGATAAAAATATTTTATTGTGTTGTTGTTTTGACTATATGTCATTATAGGCGACTGGCGCAGCAGATTGGGAGCTCATCCTGTAACTGCCAGGTTGCTGGTTAAAACCCCCACTGCAGTAGAAAATAAATATGCACTGCATGAAAAAAATACTGTGCATCACTTTTACAGGCATTGCATTCATTCATTTAGCCAATTAGTTAATTTAGAGGTAATTCAGAGTTTTTCCGTAATCAGTCCAAATGAAACAGCGGCCTGCTGTTATGAAGGAAAACAGACATGTTGAATTCAGTTTAGGAATTATTTGTAATTCATTTAACCCAAGTCGATTTTTCCACAATCTGATGAAGTTGCTCGGCCGTTTAGAACTGAACCATAAAAGATAAAATCTGCAGTGAAATGTGCCTCAACACTCATAGACTCTCACAGACACCTTAATGACACAGCTGCGATGATAAAAATGCATATCTAGCACATAATAGTCAATTTAGTACATCATTTACAGATTTTCACATGTGTTTACTACTTCAGATGCTCCTGTGCTTACGTTGTATAAATATGTCCAGTTTCTGAATCTGTTGGGTCCATTTATCAGTGTTTTTACCTCCACCACCCCGGAAGCAGCTCCCAGTACTCCAGGACATGAATAAAAGCTGCAGCAGAGAGTTGTGGGTCAGAAAAGGCCAACATGGTCCAGTATCATGTTGCTCCACATCCCGACCACCAGCCTCCACAAAAAGCCACGGTCCCTCACCCTGAAGACTGCTATCTACAAACAAACAGTTTCAAATCATACCAAGATGGGCCTAACAATGCACCATGGATGCCCCAGAGCTCCCCACATGCTACCTTGCAACACCAGATAACTCGTCCTGCTCCACTAAAGCTCATCCTGTAACAGAAAAGGCAAGGTGTTATGTTGTAGGTTCACCAGGGAGTCCATTTGGCGTTGGGCGGAGAGAGCGTTTGGGTCTGTCCAGATCCTCCAGCGGCGTTTCAGGGATCAATCAGATAAACCAGAGTTGTGATCTAGTTGCTCTCTTATCAGATGATGAGCATGGTGAGTCTATTAAGGATCTGTGATGAAGCTAAAGTCCAGATTTGTTCAACTGGATGTTCAAGTAAATCTGACTCATTTATATAAAATATCAAACCTGGACCAAAAGAAACTTTATTAGCTGAAAAGACTGATTCTGTCTGACGTCTGATACAAACTAAAAACAGCCTGATGTGGAGCCCTGGAGAACTCCTGTAACTACAGAGAACCAGCCGAGCAGCAGCAGAAGCTCGGTACTTCCTGCTCCTCAGATCCTCGACAGTCGATAATCTTCTGACAGAAGGTTCGGGGGCAGTGAAAGTGATGACCAGAAAGTTTGAGCATCCGGACGAGGATTCCAGAGTGTCACTGTTCAATCTTCGAGCAGAGAGATTAAAAAGGGAATTACATCTTAATCCTAAATAATCCAAACAGCACGGACACTCAGAGTTATTCCATGTTATTCAGCGGTCTGACAGCTCCGTCCATCAACACCAGGATTACGGTTAAAATTAGCACGAGAACTGGGTGGTAATTTGTGTCCAAGCTGCAGAGAGATGATTAATCTTTCAGGAAGCTGCAGAAGATCAAATTCTGATTAAAGTTAGAAACAACAGCCGTGTTTCCCGGGTTTCTGCTGAGAAGTCAAAGATTTTACGGCTTGCAGGATGCTGGTGTTAGATTCAGCCTCAGAGATCAGTTTAATGTCTGGACTGAACACACTGAAAAATTTATGTGTGATTAAAATAAGAATAAAGTGTAATAAAGATGCTTTCCAGAGTTTCTGCAGAAAGGTCAATGGTTTCACAGCCAGAGTCAGCTGGACTCTGTTCTGAGCTCAGCCTACTTTCATTAAAAGCCCATTCTTTCAACAAAAATAAAAAAACAAATAAAAATAAGCCGGAGTGAGACTGAAGGATGAGTCTATTTCCTGGAATTTACACCCAGTAAAAGTTTTCTGAAGAGCTACTGACAGATGGAACATGTAAATTGGATTATTTTAACCCAGATAAATGTTTCACATGAAGCTGACAGACTTCATACTTAGTTAATAAGTAAATATGAACACGCTGATGTGTTTTTATCCCCTTGGCCAGTGAGATAAAACCCTGAGTAGACACTCGTTAGGATTGTTTTGTTTATCTGATGAGGCTCAACCTGACTGCAGAAACCAAAACACTTTGTAATTAAAGGAAAAACATGTTCATCTGAGTGATAATGAGCGTTATAGGGGCCCCCAGGGGCCCCGCCGGAACCCGATCTGTCTGTGATGCTGCTGCCCTGCTGCTCTGTCGCCTTTACAATGACTGAGTGTCTCTCAGTGGGATTGGCTGTGGTTTGTGTGAATTTCAGTGTTTGTGAAGCTGCTTCTCTCTGTCGCTGTGTGTGTTTTGTGTTTCAGTGAATACTTTGCATCACTAAGTTTTCAACCCCCCCTCAGCTCTTTTATATTAGGTGATGTTTTGCACTGAGCTTTACTTTGCTGATCCACCTTTTGCTGCAGGTCTGTGAGGTTTGTCACTTTCAGATTTGTACATCTAGTAACTCATTTTCAAAACCTTTCTTCTTAGCTAAAGAGCTCAAGCTCAACCAGACTGCATGAAGTGCTGAAATTTCTTCCAGGATGGCCTCCATCCAGGTTACGATGTACTTTGACCAGCTCCCCTGTCCCTGCTAAAGAAGAGCATGATGCTGTCACCAGCTTCATCCACAGTGGGTATGGTGTATTCTGACCATTGTGCAGTATTATGTCCCCCCCATTCGGAGCATTTGGATATAGATTTGGACGTCGTGTGGCTTTTTTTGCCACACTTCCAGATTTATGGAGGATATAATAAACTATGTCGTCTCAACAGATTCTTCCACCTGAGCTGTGGATCAATGCAGCTCCCTCTGGAGCCACCATGGCTGCTTCTCTGATTAATGCTTTTCTTTGCCTGCCCTTTCAGTTTAGGTGAGCTGCTGTCTTTGTACAGATGATGGCTCAGTGCTCTGTGAGCCTGAGTTGTTGTTTTCTGCTTGAAACATCTCCATGACTTCCTCTCTGACCTGCCTGCTGGGGTCCTGATCTTCATGATGCAGCTTTGTCCATTAATTTTCCTTACAAACCTCAGAGGCCTTCAGAGATCACTGGATTTATACTGAGATTATATTGCACACAGGGGGACTAATTTCTCATTAAATCCCAGTAAAATATGTTG